>NC_081568.1:48474761-48656427 GCF_022355385.1 Mustela nigripes
TATTTATTTGACAGACAGAGAACACAAGTAGGCAGAGAGGCAGGCAGAGAGAGAGAGGGAAGCAGGCTCCCTGCCAAGCAGAGAGCCGGATGCCGGGCTTGATCCCAGGACCCTGAGATCATGACCTGAGCCGAAGGCAGAGGCTTTAACCCACTGAGCCACCCAGGTGCCCTGCCAAGGTAGCTTTCTTTAAAGTTAATGTCAAGTGCAATTTTTTAAGCTGGAGCAGATCTTATAAGTTCTATTCAAACATTTTTAATAAACTTAGAGAATTTTTAATAGTTTTACATTGATATAGAAGTTGCAGGAATTACAGAGAGTTCCTGTATAGACTGTACCATTTCCCTTCTTGCTGACATTGCTCTAGTACATTTGACACAACTGATTAACCAATATTAAACACAATCTTCTCATTTTGCAGACAAAGAAACTGAGTCTCAGAGGGTTAAATGATTTGTCCCTTGCCATGCATGACAAGGGGACAACCAGGACCTGATTTCCTTAACTGTCAGCCAAGTCTAGTAAGCTATGCTTCTCTATCTTGTGATTTCATACTTTTGTTATTTCTGATGAATCTTTACAAACAAATCTGGTTCAGAAATTTAAGGTGTGAAATAGATAAAAGCAGAGCCCTTGTGGGTAAAGTGTCCCCCGCCTGTCCCCCAGGGACACCTGAGGCATCTTTGAATAACTCTTTGGACTCAAAGGAGTAGAGTTTGGCAACAGCTCAGCAGTTCAATAGCAGAACTTGTAAGTGAACCATCTGGCACCATCTACCCTGTGAAGCTGGAGGTGGGACTGTAACTGACTGAGCTAAGAGCCAACATGAGAAAGGAAGTAGATCAGGTACACAGGTCACAGGTGGGACCCGCTATTCGATAAGAAGTGTTATCTTCATCGTTTGAGATTAAACTGATTAAAGAGAGGAGAGTCAAATAAGCATATCTGCGTTCATATAAATCTCCTAACTGCATCCATAGTATCATGTATTCTAGGGAAGATTGGCTGAAATTATGTTTGGGTTCTCTATTATGTATCCACTTCCTCTGCTTTCCCCAATCCTAGAAAAAAAATTGCTTCTTCCCCTTCCTTAATTCTTCCTTTTACTGGTCTTGGCTGGAGGAAAAAGACAGTGAATAAAAGCCTAATAATAATAATAATAATAATAATAGGGAAAAAAGAGAGAATGGGAAAAAAAAAAAGGTAGTATGACACAGGACCTAAAGTTGCAGCCCAGAATGAGAAACATCTGTTTACTGCCCAGAATTGCCGTACACGAACTGTACGACGGACAAGGAGTTGTTCCATCTCTCTGTGCAACACCAGTGACAAGCTTGTCAGGTGCTCCAGTCTGTTGCTAAGGTAATTAAGCGAAATAATGGATTGAAATAGTTGTGCCTCCTGCTTGGGATATTGTCAAGTCTTGATAAACATGGGTTGTTATTATTTTTGCTAGTACAAGAACTGTTTGTATTATTATCAAAAGGGAAATAAATGCACGAGAGTGAACAAGCAGCTTTTCGATAGTCCATCTTTTGCTTTTAGGAAACTTTTATGGAATGTTCACCTTTTCCAAAGTACTTGCTTTTCCCCTTGGATCTTTTTGACAATTACTTATTTCTTTAGTAATAATAATAATAATACAGTCTCTCATTCATACAGTATGGTTAGTTTGCCAAAATCAAATTAACTAACTTCATAAAGGTGGTTTTTTTTTTTGTTTTGTTTTTTCTTTTTTGTTTTGGTTTGTTTGGTTGTTTTTTGTTTTGTTTTCTTTTTCTTTTTCTTTTTTTAAATAGTCTGATACTCTACTGACAGAGCTATCTGGGCTATACTATCTTTAAAAACAAAATTGACATTTGACACTTTTCTTCAACCAGTCATTTATTCAACAAGTGTTTACTGAGCGCCCACCATGTGCCAGCACTGTTCTGGTCTTTTGGGACACACAAAACAAAGATCCATGCCATGAGTCAGAGATAAACCTAAGATAATATTAGTAAATTTTATTATATGTCAGAAGGTGGTAAGTGCCATGGAAAAAGAAAAAAAAAATGTAGGACAAGGTCAGGAGAAATGGAATCACAGAGGCTGGGTTTTATTTTGTTTTGTTTTCCATCAAGTGTGACCCTCTTAATATCTCTCTGAGCTCTGTAGGTGGATCTGAGCATTTGGAGACAACTGGATGCTGCAAGAGCTATGTTTCTGCCATTCTTGGCTGCTTCTCCATTCTGTTACCTTCTAAAGGGTCAGCTTTCCCTGCTGCAGCAGCCTATCTCACATACATAGCTCAGTTCTTGTCTGCTACCAATGCCAGCAGATCCTTTTTTTTTTTTTTTTTTTTTTTTAACCAGTCGTAACCAGGCCCATACAGTTACCCCTCCTCAGAACTCAGCCAGCCGCACATGAAAAGTGATGTGCTACAGTGTGGGCAACTCCTTTCCTCCTGCTGTTTTTCTGGGATTGTGGGCAAATGAGGGAACTCCATCTAGATGTTAGGTGGAGGTCCCTGAGTTTTCTAGCCCCTCTTATAGGAATCCCAGCTTTCATTCCCAGGTGAGCTGCCGGAACACTCAAGCACAAGGTAGCATTATCATTAATCTCCCAACCAGGGCTCCTATTAATGTGTCACTGAGGCAACCTATTTTTTTTTTTTTAATACCAGTTCCCAACCCTTTGATATACTGGACACGTGTCAAAAAAATCAGAGGCCATCCATATCTTATCTTACATTCGGAAGAGTCATGTAGAAATGTCCCTTCATTACCAGGACAGTCATGTCAAAAAGAATCGACTTATTGTCAACGTTTCTAACCTAACAATGTTAATGGAGCCTTTAGACATCCTTTCTCCTCATTTGTTTCTTAGATGCCTATCAAGGAGACAGTTGTGCGAGAGTTTCCAAGCTCTGGGGAGCCCTGTGTATATGTATAAAATGACAGCAATCTAGGCTGCTTATTATAAAGGGGTATAGGGGTAGGTAGGAAGATTGAGGTGGTGGGGGGAAAGCGTGCTTTTGGCAGGGTACCAGGGTGGCGGGCGACCCCAAGCAAGACTTGACCCAAGCTCCAAAGCTAGCTATTATTTCTCCCCTCTCCTGTCCTCCCTCTAAAAATTTTCAGTACTGCATAACAAATATATTTACTGAATGAAGGTAACCTTTAAGACAGTTCCCAGCAAGGGTAAAATACTTCTCTCCCTTAATTCATATATGTCGTTCGTTCCTCCCTCTCCATCCCTCCCTCTCTCCTTTCTTTTCTTCATTCTTTTTTATTTTTTTCCTTTTCCCTGAGGCAGAGGAGGAAATAGGGGAAGAAACCACTGGCTGGAGAATTTTTTACAGCCTTCAGAAAGTACCTGGTTCTGGGTAGGAGGATTTGCAGGTCAGGGCCAATCTTGGAAGGACCAGCTCTCTGCCAACATGCCATCGGCCATTCAGTACTAATCAATAGTAACGAGATGACAGGTTGATATTAGTGAATAAAGCAATAAGCCATTTCCCCTGTAGAAGTTACACAAATGACTTGTCCTAACAGCATGAAACTATTGGAATTTTTCTAGGAAATGCCCGTGGGCTCTTACAGTAAATCTCTTTCAGATATGGATAATTCATCCTTCTTTCTCTTAAAACACAATGAATGTGCTCCTTAGGTCTGTAAGTCCTCATCAACCCCACTCATAGGCATTTGAACTCTGACAAGTCAGCATGATTCAGAGACATAACCGTCAACTCTGTGCACAGTATGTTTATAACCTTCAAGGGGGTATTTACCATTTGGGGGAATGCTCAGTACCTGAATACCCCTCCTCTGTAGAGATCTCTCCTGTGTAACTCCTGGAGAAAAGTAGTGCTCTGCCTCCCGTGTTGGAAGCTGATAGGATCTAGTTCCATTCTCACCAACCCCTGGCAACTAGACAGTGGGCTGATGATCTGGGTTCAGCCAACTGGATATTCCATCCTGGCCCTTTGGGTTGTGTGCTGGGGGTGAAAGTTAGGTAGAATTATTCATAGTGGTAGACCTAGTGGCAACAGCTGCATCTTTCTGTAGTGATGGCACTGGTTCTAATAATGGTCATATTCTCCCTCTGGTGTTCCTTTTGAAAATAGTTGTGGATCTCTTGGATATTGCTTGTTTTCCTGGATTTTGAGTTTGGTAGCTGATACTTTGAGCCATCTGACACCCTTATCAAAGTACTTTCCACTTAAGTTAGCCAGAGTTGGTTTCTGACCATCAGAAAAGCTTTACATTGTTTCGGTCCCATTTCAGTATGGAGAGTGTGGGATTCCAGATACCTCTTTCTACATTTTGTAAAGGAGAAAGCTAAAGTTAAGCAAGGCGACTGACTTTCCCATGTTATTGCTAGTGAGTGGCAGAGTTGAGACTTGAAGTGAGCCTGGGAGACCCGTGGAGGCAGTGCACATGTCTTATTTAGTATAACATGTCCAGGACCTGGTGAAGAATGTAGCAAAGGACCAGACTCTCGAGAATATTTGCACTCCACATTCAGGTTATAGGATATAGCGTTACCTCTATTTGATGGGTAAGAGATGGTGACCTAGAGTACCTCAGGGCCATTTCTTTCTTTTTTTTTTAGTAAAACTTAAAAAAAAAAAAAGAGTTTACTTATTTATCTGAAAGAGAGAGAATGAGAGAGAGAGAGAGAGCGAGAATAAATGGGGGGAGGGTCAGAGGGAGAAGCAGACTCTCTGGTGAGCAGGGAGCCCAGTGCGGGACTGGATCCTGGGACTCCAGGATCATGACCTGAGCCAAAGGCAGACACTTAACCAACTGAGCCACCCAGGTGCCTCATCAGGACATTTCTAATACAGAAATGTTTGCTTTTTTTCAGGAGCATGGACTCAGGAAACCTGAAGCACAACCACAGTCACACCCAACTTTATGTCCAAATTGATACCATTAGTCAGCATTCCTAAAGGGGAGCATAGTATGGAAGGATATTGTGGGAAGTGGAGACTAAAAGGCAGGAAGAGTGAAATGCTATTTATTTATGCAGTTTTTAGTGAAGTGCCTGTGTTCTACTGGGCATCTGACATAGATCTATCTCATCTCATCCTAACAATGGTTAACAATATGATGTAGGTACTGTTATTGCCCTTATTTTACAGATGAGAAATCTGAGACCTGGGGAGGCTATTCTCTTGTTCCAGATTCATAGCCAGTAAGCCACAACACCAAGTAGGACTGATGTCATGGCCCAAGCTCCTAACCCATATATCGTACCAATGGGGCTTGTTGACATTTAAATCTGGAGTTCATTGATGATGGTTGACTGCTTTGTAGTGCATTTCATTTAAAAAAAGTATACTATTGCTTATGTAATTCCAAGATCATGATCTTTGAGAGAGATATTCCCTCCTCCACTATTTTCTTTTCTTTCTTTCTTTTTTTTTTTTTTTTTGTGGGAGAAAGCTGAAATTTGGAAGACTTGGCAAAGAGAGTGTTAATGTGCTAACATCAAATGAATTCCATGGATTTTCTATTCATTAAGGCCCATTTCCCTGCACATAACTCACCTCAGCTTGGTTATACTACTCCAGGGTATGCTAGTAAAAGGGAGAAAAATGGGGAAGCCAGCCAGAAGGAGGTGTTTTTGGCTGCAAAAATCAACTTACACCTACCAACAAAGAAAAACAGAAAGGCTTTGCCAAACAGTAAATATCAAGTTCATTGCCTAAGCCCCAGAAGAAAACGTATTAAGCAATTTATGATACCTTTTTGAGTCTATGGTCACCTGATACTACTTGGCTGTGAATTTAGGGAATTGCAATTCAGCAATTGGGAGATGAATTACAGCAAAAATTCTGGTCATTTTATACCCCTGATAAAGTATTGGTGATGACAAAGCATGAGTCTCCTTTGCCTGAGAAAATGTACCTTTATTTATTCATTCACTGAATAAATTTACTGAGTACCTACCTACTATGTACCAGGCATCTTTTAGCACCAGGGATAAAGCAGTCACCTTAACTTGCAATAGTCCTCTCTTACAGAGCCTAGCTAGGGAATATGGATAAAATTAAGAAGACAAATAAGTGAATAATTTCAGAGGATGGTGAGCGACTTGAAGAACACTAATTAAGTGCTTTGATGGAGGATAGAAGGTGGAGAGGGAGTAATTTAAACTGGATGGCCTGGACGCTCTCCCTGTGGCCTTATTGTTAAGAAAAAGGCAGCCCCTCAAATGTCTAGAGCCAAATATTCTGGGCAGGAGGGTGAGCAAATGCAAAGGACCTCATGGGAATAGAACTTGTTGTGTTAGAGAACCGGAAAGAACCACGGGCCAGACTTTCGTGAGCGAAGGGAGAGAGGGAAGGGTTGGGGTTGAGGTTGGAGGTCAACAATGCAGATCATGTAAGGCCTTTGGCCCTTCACGTTCAAGAGTTTATTCCTTAACCTAAAAAGAGTGAGACTATCAATGTCTAATTGACAATGATTGAAGGTTTCCGGGGCCGTTTCAGTAGAAGGTGGTGGGGAGAGGCCTAGGAATAAAAGCTGAGAGAAGGATTCGGGCATCGTAGCCATACTATGGAAATGTCAGTGTTGTTGGATAGAAGAGTATAGGTCCTTCAAGTACGCTCAACTATTAAAAAAAAAGTGGGGGGCGGGTAGTGTATGTCCTAAAATGTGTATTCATAGTGGTTTTCAACCCCGGCTGCACATTTGAATCACACTTGAAACTTCTTAGAAATATAGCTACCTGCGGTCTCTCCCGGAATATTCTGATTGAGCAGATCTGGGAAAGGCATGTCTTTCAAGACTCAAACAACAGGAGATTCTAAAGCGTAGCAAGGGTTGAGAACCACTGGCTTAAAAATGTTTCCACATTCACGACTTCTTTCGATTGTCTCAGGATTTGTGAGACAGCTGTTGTTGCTGCCTGATTTCACGGATGAAGGAAGTGCAGTTCGCAGAAGAATGGCAATTTATTTACAATCGCCTGGTGAGCAGAAGACAGCATCCTGTTCTCTTTAGGCAAACCCAGTGCTCTCTCTCTTACTCCACCGCATACCCCAAAAAGTAGCCAGCACTTAGGTTACTGTCTTTAAAAATCCAAGATAGAGAAGGACGTTCACTGTCAGCAAGCAAAGAGCAAAATGGAAATTGGCAAACAATGTGGGAGACCATGACGGGAAGGTGACGTATAGAGGCCCACCTTCATGGTATTTAGAAAGATGGATCAGATGGCCTGGAATCTGACAGGGTGGTGAAAACATGTTTGAGGGGATTCATAGGGGAGAGTTTTGAGGGAGGGTGGTAGAGATGATTAGGTTTGGGGAGATGAAGATGCTTCCATGAACCAATACTCTAGTGGTTATCCGTTATTTTTTGGTGGTTTAGCATCCATTCTAATTTCTTTTTGAAGACAAACAGAGGTGGAGATTTCTTCTCCATTGCTTTGAGTCACTTGGATTGCAATCATGTTGAGCCTGGTTTTGCAACCTGCCTTTGATCCTGGGATACCTGTACATCTTCTAACAAATCCCCTTTTTGCTTATAGGTGTCCAGAACCAGTTTTCATTGCTTTCAACAAATTAGTCCTGTCCCTGTTTGATGTGGTGAGCATTTATAGAAGGAAGACTGGGTGTGCAATTCCCTAAGTTGGCAAGCAGCCTAAATTTGCATTCTCCTATCCCATTTTCCACACTCAACCTTTCTAGGTATCTCTCTGGTTTCTGCTTTTGTAAAGATCACTGATTTCTTCTCTGGAATGCACATCTTCCTCTATTTATATACAGTGAAATGAGTGCCAAGAAAGAGAGATAATGGATAATCAAGAAGGGTCATTCCTTCAATCCATTCTTTATCTAGCAGCCAGAGTGATTTTTTTCAAAATGGAAGTCATGGCACTCCCAGGCTGAAAACTCTTTAGTGGCTTCCTATTGTGACTAGGATAATGATGAATCCATTAGTGCCTATCGGGCCCCAGGAGATGTGATTGCTTACAAGGATTCAACTTCCTCTTACCCCATCTTTGATATCTATGCTCTAACCTTACGCATATTTTTGTAGTTACATGTAGGTACTCCGTCCCAGCTGCCAGAGGACCTTTGCCCATTCTTTTCCTTTACTCAAAGACTCTTCTTTTCCCATTTTGCCATTTTGTAAATTCCTTCTTTACACTTTAGAACTACATTATTTCCCCAGATAAACCTTATCTACTATCCTGATTGGGTTAAATCCAGCTCCATTCCCCTCTACTCTCTCCTGCCCCCATCCTAGGCACCACACATAGCATATCTCATTGTAAGCACCAGTCACAATGGCAATTTCACAATTTGTTTTTGTGGTTCCTCATATTTGACTAATGTTTCGGCTCCAACTAGTCTGTAAATTTTATGAAAGCAAATCCCATATTGTTTTTTTCATCATGTTCAAAGTTCACAGCATAATGCTTGGTGCATAATGATAAAAATGGGAAGAATAGGACTAACAATAATAATCAAAGTAGTAGCTTCCATTTTTTATACTATAAGGTGTTTTAAGCCCCTTACATGTGATCTCAACAACCTTATGGTGCTCTGCCATTATTCCCATGTAAATATGGGGAAGCAGATACAAAGAGACTATATGACTTAATAAAGGTCACACAGCTAAAAAGTACTGGAGCTCAGGTGACAACCTACACAATATGGTTCCAAAGTTGGTGTTTTTAACTATAATGTTATCTTTCTTCTATGCATAATAGTTGTTCAGTAAGTGTTCATTGAATGAAGAAATGAATGAAAGTGGGAAGGAATGAACACATGACCCTAGAAATCTGGGAATAAAATTCCAGAGACCTGAACTCAGTGCCAACTCTGCCTGACACCTCTGTGTAATTTCATCCTTGAAGACCTCTTGTTCCCTTTGTGTGAACAAGGAGGAGTGAGACAGACAAGTGTTAAGCACAAACCCTTTGGGACTCTAAGCTGGCATGATTTAAAAGGCCACATCTGGATTCAGCTCTTGGACTTTGTAAGCTTAAAACAAAAATGACCAAGGTAGAGAACTTACTCCCTAGATCATAAGGGAATTCGTGGCCCTGGAACTGAAACAATAAAAGGAAAGCCCATGTGGATGGAAGCTACATCATGATTTCGGACCAAGGAAACAAGAAGTTGTTATTTTAGGTATTGTGCAAGGTGCAATTTAAGGGATAATTCTCAACCATTACTTCCTTCTTGAGATATACTCATTATTAGCAGTCCTGAATGCCTGCTGGAGGAATCGCAGAGCTAATTTTTCCCTTTCCTAATGTAGTTATACAAAAGTCTCATTGCATTAATATTTTTGCAATTGTGCTGTAACTGAAGCCACAGAAAACTGCTCACCAGGGATCCTGAGCCTTGCAAACAAGTCTCCCTAAGCCTGCATGGAAAATGCAGACGTGCTCCTCTGTTGCTAGTTAAGCTTGCTGGGACGTTAATGCATGCCTCCTACAGCATTTTAGACCCAGGCCCCAGACCCAGGCCCCTCTCCCCACCCCCCAAAGCTGCCACCAGGGTCCTATGTGCCTCCTAAACACTTGGCTGCAGCACTTGGGACATTTTATTGAGGCAGCTTTACTGGAAGGATCCAATTACAGGGTATAGCGAGTTAGATTCAGTGCCCCGGTTAACAATGCTATGGAGAACACTGAGGTTCCTTTAGCCCTTCCTGGTATAAAAGAAATGAACAGAGTAATGGCAAACAGCCCCTGAGATGGCTGCTGCTTCTGGACACGAGTACACCACTGGGTTTTTAAAAATCTTTATATTTTTATTATGTATAAAAAGCAATACATCCTAGTTGCAGGAGGAAAAAAAAGTCAAACAATAGGAAGTAGAAAGAGTAAAACGTAAACCTCTCCCTTTCTACCTTTAAAACTTCACATTACTTCCCCTGAGGTAAGCACGGTTTTCAGTTTGTTATATATCCTTCCAGATCTTTATTTATTGCATTTACAAACAAAATTATATTACACTTGAAAAATTTCTGTCCACATTTTTCTGCAACTTTATTTTGTGCCTTAACAATACATCATGACGTTTTCCACATCAGTGCATGTAAGTCTACCTTATTCTTTTAAGCTGGTCCTTTGCAATTTCTAGTATGTCTCTATTACACAATTCTCTTAACCATTTCCTCTTGTCAATGCATATTTAGATGTTTCCAAAATTTTGGCTCTTACAAATAATGCTGCAATGAATATCTTTGTAGTTTCTTTGAGTATTATACTGTGCACATGTGGAGGTTTCTTTAGGGTAAATTCTAGAGGGTTATTCAGGGTATTGGATGAACATATCGTATTTGTTCTGAGATGTTCAAGTTCAGATTTCCCGAAGAGCTGAGACCAACCTTTGGAGGAGTTTGTTTTTTAAAATCATAATAAAAAAAAAATAAAATCGCGTGGTAATCACATGACAGATCTACATACTTGCTCTATTATTACTGTTCTTCATCCAGCCAGCTAAACCACCAACCCCACAGGTAACTACCGCTGTTTCTTAGATTTTCTTCTGAAGCTTTTTCATGCATGTATTATGAATGTACTTTCTTATTTCTTCCCTGTTTTTTCACATAAGAGGTAACATATTTTGTACACTATTCTGCTCTTGCTGTTTTCTCTCACTCCTACATCTGATAGGTCTTTTCATATAAATAGGGAGCTTACCTTTGTCATTACTTTTAAAATTTTTAGCTAATAGACTTTATTTTGTAGAACGGCTTTCAGTTTACAGAAAATCTGATAGAAACTACTGAGATACAGAGAGCACAGAGTTCCCGTATGATGCTGCTTCTGTCCTCCTCCACATTTCCCCTATTATTAAGGTCTTGTATTTGGGTGGTACATTTATTAAAATTGATGAACCGCTATCAATACACTTTTTATTAACAAAAGTCCATAATTTTCGTGAGGGTTCATTCTTTGTGTTGTACGCTACTACGGGTCCTGAAAAATGCATAATGTCTTGTTTTTACCTTTACAGTATCATACGAAATAGTGTTATTGCCCTAAGGATTACTTGTGTTTCACCTCCTTGTCCTTTTGTCCCTCCCTGGCAACTATTGATGTCTCTGTAGTTTTACCTTTTCCCGAATGTTATATAGTTGGAATCATATAGTAGTATGCAGCCTTTTCAAACTGGCTCCTTTAACTTAGCAATGTGCAAAGCAAATTTCTCCATGTTTTCTCATGGCTTGATCACTTTTTTTTTTTTTTTTTTTTTGGTATCACTGAATAATTCATATAGATGTACGACAGTTTGTTTATTCATTCACCTATTAAAGGACATATTGGTTGCTTCCAAGTTTTGGCAGCTATGAATAAAAACTGCTATAAACATTCATGTGCATGGTTTTATGTGGTTATAAGTTTCATACCAAGAAGTACAATTGCTGAATCATATGCTAAGTGTTGTTTAGATTTATAAGAAATTGCCAAACTGTCTTCCAAAATTGCTGTACCATTTTGCATTTCACCAGCAATCAAGAAAAGTTCCTGTTATTGTACATCTTTGCTAGCATTTGGTGTTGTCAGAATTTAGATTTCAGTCATTCTAAAAGATGTGTACTGGTATTTCATGTTGTTTTAATTTGCTTTACCCTAACTGACATGATGTTGAACATCTTTTCATATGCTTCGTTGTCATCCGTATAATTCTTGGGTTTGATGTCTCTTCAAATCTTTTGCTTGTTTTTATATTTGGTTGTTTGTTTCCTTGTTGTTGAGTTTTAAGAGTTTTTGTATATTTGAGGCATTTAAATTTTTTAAATCTTTATTTTTTAATCAATCAATTAATTAATTAATTATATTTATTTTTAGAGAGCGTGAGTGCCCTAGTAGGGGAGGAGAGGGACTGAGGGAAAGGAGGAGAGAATCTTAAGCAGGCTTCATGCCCAGTGCATAACCTGACTCACGGCTCAATCTCAGGACCCTGAGATTATGACCTGAGCCAAAATCAAGAGTGAGATGCTTAAATTGACCGAGCCACCAAGGTGCCCCAAGAGTTTTTTGTGTATTTTGGATACAAGTTTTTTATTGGATATGTTTTGCAAATATTTTCTCTCGGTTTATGACTTGCCATTTCATTTTCATAAATGTCTTTGGCAGAGCAGAAGTTTGTAATCTTAATGAAGTCTAACATAATTTTTTCTTTCATGGGTTGTACATTTTTTTTTTGACGATTTTATTTATTTGCCAGAAAGAGAGAGAGAGAGAGAGGGTGCACAGCGTGGGGGGAGGGGTGGGAGGGTCAGAGGGGAGATGCAGACTCCCCACTGAGCGAGGATTCCAAACTCTGGGCTCCATCCCAGGAGCCTGGGATCATGACCTAAGCCAAAGGCAGATACTTAACCAACTGAGCCACCCATGCGCCCCATCATGGATTGTACTTTTTGTGTTATATCTAAAAACTCAACACCATACCCAAAGTCACCTAGTTTTTTTTTTTTTTTTAAATTAACATAAAATGTATTGTTTACTTCAGGGGTACAGATCTGTGAATCACCAGTCTTATACAATTCACAGCACTCACCATAGCACATACCCTCCCCAATGTAAGTCACCTAGATTTTTCCCTGTGTTTTCACCTAGAAGTTTTATGGTTTTGCATTTTACATTTTGGTCTGTGATCCATTTTGAGTTAATTTTTATGAAAAGTGCAAGGACTGGGCTTATTGCTTTGTGTGTGAATATCCAGTTGTTCCAACATGATTTGTTTTAAAAAATATCCTTTCATTATTGAATTACCTTTGCTCCTTTGTCAAAGATAAGTTGACTATTTTTGTGTGAATCTATTTTTGGGGTCTTTATTATTTTCTGTGATCTATCTATTTTTTGCCAGTACCACACTGTTATTATTATTGTAACTTTGTAATTAAGTCTTACATTTAGGTAGAGTTAGGTGTCTGACTTTATTATTCTTCAGAGTCGAGTTAGCTATTCTAGATATTTTGCCTTTTCATATAAAATTTAGAATCAACCTGTTAATATACACAAAGTAACTTACTAGGATTTTATTGGGATTGCATTGAATTTCTATATCAATCTGAGAAGAACTGACATCTTAACAATATTGGGTCTTTCTATATATGAATGTGGGATATCTATTTATTTAGATATTTAATTTCTTTCACCAGAGTTTTGGAACTTCCCCTTATATGATCTTGCATATATTTTGTTATCTTTATACCTATGTATTTCATTTTAATGGGGGAATGGGATGCTAATGTAAATGGTGCTATGTTTTAAATTTTAAATTCCAATTGTTGTTTGTTGGAATATAAGAAAGTGGTTGACTTTTGTATGTTAACTTTGTGTCCTACAACCTTGTTGTAATCACTTATTAGTTCCAGAAACTTTTCTAATGATTCTTTGAAGTTTTCTATATAACTTCTTATGTCATCTGGGAACAAAGACAGTTTTATTTCTTCCTTCCCAGTCTGTTTACTTTCTATTTCTTTTTCTTGCCTTATTGCATTAACTAGAACATCTAGTAGGTTGTTGAAAAGCAGTGGGGAGAGAGGACATCATTGCCTTGTTCACATTCTTTGGGGAAAGTATCTGGAAACTCACATTATGTATTATGTTGGCTCTATTGTAGATGTTCTTTACTATGTTGAAAATGTCTCACTCCATTCCTAGCTTGCTGAGAGTTTTTATTATGAGTGGCCTGATGCTATGTCTTTTAGAAATTTAGTAATTATTGACTCAATTTCTGTATACATATAGGCATATTCAAATTACTTTTTTTATCCTTTTATAAGTTTTGATACATTATGCCTTCCAAAGAGTTGGTCCATTTCATCTAGGTTATCAAATTTGTGGGCATGGAATTGCCAAATACACATTTATTATCCTTTTAATGTCCATAAGATTGATAGCAATGGCCCATCTTTTGTTTTTGATATTAGTTATTTGTGTTTTCTCTCTTTTTTCCTCTTACTTTGCCTAGCTAGAGGTTTGCGAATTTTATTGATTTTTTTCCAAAAGAAAACAGCTTTTGGTTTTATTGATTTTATTGTTTTCTTGTTCTCAATTTCATTGATTCTTGCTCTGTTTTTAAAATTTTTTTTCTGTATAATTTGGATTTAATTGCTCTCCTTTATGCAGTTTCCTAAGATGGAGGTTTAGATTGTTAATTTTAGATTTTTATTTTTTTCTAATATATGCATACAATGTTATAAATTTCCTTTTAAACGTTATTTTTACTACATCCCACAAATTTTTGTAAGTTGTGTTTTTATTTTCATTTAGTTCCAAATATTTTAAAATTCCTCTTGATACTTCTTTTTTAACCAATATGCTATTTAGAAGTATGTTGTTTAATTTCCAGATATTTTGTGAATTTATAGCTATCTTTCTGTTATTGATTCCTGGTTTAATTCCACTATGGTCTGGGAGCATACTTTATTTAATTTCTATTCTTTTAAATTTGTTAGAGTGTGTTTCATGGTCCATAATTTAGTCTATCTTGGTGAAGGGTCCATGTGAGCTTGAGAAGAATGTGTATTCTGCTGTTGTTGGGTGAAGTATTCTATAAAAGTCAGTTTGATCCAGTTGATTGATGGTCCTATTCAGTTCAACTATACATTCACAGATCTACCTGCTGGACTGTCCATTACTGAGAGGAGTGTTGAAGTCTTCAAACACAATAGTGAATGTATCTTTTTCTTCTTGGAATTCTGTTACTTTTTACCTCATATTTTGACACTGTTAGGCACATAAACTGTAAGGATTGTTATGTCTTCCTGGAGCATTGACCTTTTTATCGTTATCTAATACCCTCTTTATCACTGATAACTTTCTTTGTTCTGAAGTCTTTGTCTGAAATTAATATAGTCACCCTAGCTTTCTCTTGATTAGTATTAGCATGTTTTGTCTCTCTTTATCCTTGGTTTATTTGTCTTTATGTTTAACATACATATCTTGTGGACAGTGTATAATTGGGTCTTTTTTTTTTTTCCTTTAAACTGGTCTCTAATAGTCTTTGTCTTTTATTTGGTGTGCTTACATATTCACATTTAAAGTGATTATTGAGGGGCACCTGGATGGCTCAGTCTGTTAAGCATCTGACTGTTGGTTTCAGCTCAGGTCATGTCTCAGTGTCATGAGATTGAGCCCTGTGTTGGACTTCACAGTCGCTGTGAATTCTGCTTGACATTCTCTCTCTCGTTCCTCCTATGCCCCCCCCCACACACATGTGTACACATGCTCCTCTCTCTCAAAAATAATAAATAAATAAATAAACAAACAAATAAATGAAATATTTAAAATTATAAAGTGATTATTGACATATTTGGATTAATATCTACCATATTTGTAATTAATTTGTATTCATTTCCCTAGTTTTTTGTATCTTTTTGTTTTCCATTCCTTTCCTTCAATGGCTTTAATTGAGCATTTCATATGATTTCATTTTCTTTGCTCTCTTAGTATAAATAGAATAGAATAAAAGTATTAGAATAAAATTCTTTTATTTAATTTTTTAAAAAGATTTTATTTATTTGAGAGAGAGAGAGAGAGAGAGGGAACACAAGCAGAGGGAGAAGCAGACTCCCCACTGAGTGGGGATCCCAACTCAGGGCTCCATCCCAGGAGCCTAGGATCATGACCTAAGCCAAATGTAGATGCTTAATTGACTAAGCCACCTGGGCACCCTGCTATTAAAATTCTTTTAGTGGTTTCTTTAAGTTTGCAATATACAGTATGCCTAAGTTTATTCATATATAGACACTATACTATGAACATATATACCATTTATATATCTTACATATGTAAAAATTAATTATGCTGCTTCATGGATAATGAGGTAATTTTATATAACACAGCATTCCCAATTCTTCCCTCTTATATCTTTTTATGACATTACTGTTACTCATTTCACTTATCTACAAATCAAAGTCATTGAATATATATTGCTATTATTATTCTGAAAAAATTATTAGATGAATGACAAATGAAATATTTTAATTTACCTTCTTTATTTCTTCTCTCATGCTCCTTTTTAAATGTTTATCAGAATTTCATATTATTTTTCTTTTTCCTAAAGAACTTCTTTTAGTATTTCTTGCAAGTCAGGTTTAATTCTCTCAATTTTTGTTTGTCTGAGAAAGTTTTTATTTCTTCACTTTTGATGGATAATTTTGGTGGATACAGAATTCTTGACTGGTGATTTTCTTCTTTCAACACTTGAATAGCATTATGCTGGTATGGAGTCTTTATATTTTAATATTTGATAATAATAAAATGTTCTCATTGCTCTTGAAAGATTCTGCGGTCCCCTTTCTCTCAAAGTTTTACTGGTCATGATATATATGTATACACACACACATATATATAATATACATATACATACATACATTTTATACATATATATATACATATATATATATATGAAGATAAAATGAGAATGTCTAACTCCAAACTAACCCCACAAGAAACCCTTTTTTAAAAAATTGGGATTACATTACATTTATAAATTAACAAAAGAAGAATTTTAATCTTCATTATATTGAGTCTTTCTATCAAAAAGTATGGTGTTGTAATTTATTTAAATGTTATTTTATATCCTTCAGCTCTGTTTTAAAGTTTTCTTCTTACTTAGGGTCACATTTTTATAGTTAATTTACCCCAATAGTTTTATTTATGTTGTGCTAATATAAATATGCTCTTTTTTCATCATATCTTTTTTTTTTTTTTAATCCTCCCATTTTTTTTTTAATTTTTTTTTTTTACAAACATATATTTTTATCCCCAGGGGTACAGGTCTGTGAATCACCAGGTTTACACACTTCACAGCACTCACCAAAGCACATACCCTCCCCAATGTCCATAATCCCACCCCCTTCTCCCAAACCCCCTCCCCCCAGCAACCCTCAGTTTGTTTTGTGAGATTAAGAGTCACTTATGGTTTGTCTCCCTCCCAATCCCATCTTGTTTCATTTATTCTTCTCCTACCCACTTAAGCCTCCATGTTGCATCACCACTTCCTCATATCAGGGAGATCATATGATAGTTGTCTTTCTCTGCTTGACTTATTTCGCTAAGCATGATACGCTCTAGTTCCATCCATGTTGTTGCAAATGGCAAGATTTCATTTCTTTTGATGGCTGCATAGTATTCCATTGTGTATATATACCACATCTTCTTGATCCATTCATCTGTTGACGGACATCTAGGTTCTTTCCATAGTTTGGCTATTGTGGACATTGCTGCTATAAACATTCGGGTGCACGTGCCCCTTTGGATCACTAGGTTTGTATCTTTAGGGTAAATACCCAATAGTGCAATTGCTGGGTCATAGGGCAGTTCTATTTTCAACATTTTGAGGAACCTCCATGCTGTTTTCCAGAGTGGCTGCACCAGCTTGCATTCCCACCAACAGTGTAGGAGGGTTCCCCTTTCTCCGCATCCTCGCCAGCATCTGTCATTTCCTGACTTGTTGATTTTAGCCATTCTGACTGGTGTGAGGTGATATCTCATTGTGGTTTTGATTTGTATTTCCCTGATGCCGAGTGATATGGAGCACTTTTTCATGTGTCTGTTCGCCATCTGGATGTCTTCTTTGCAGAAATGTCTGTTCATGTCCTCTGCCCATTTCTTGATTAGATTATTTGTTCTTTGGGTGTTGAGTTTGCTAAGTTCTTTATAGATTCTGGACACTAGTCCTTTATCTGATATATCGTTTGCAAATATCTTCTCCCATTCTGTCAGTTGTCTTTTGATTTTGTTAACTGTTTCCTTTGCTGTGCAAAAGCTTTTGATCTTGATGAAATCCCAATAGTTCATTTTTTCCCTTGCTTCCCTTGCCTTTTGCGTTGTTCCTAGGAAGATGTTGCTGCAGCAGAGGTCGAAGAGGTTGCTGCCCGTGTTCTCCTCAAGGATTTTGATGGATTCCTTTCGCACATTGAGGTCCTTCATCCATTTTGAGTCTATTTTTGTGTGTGGTGTAAGGAAATGGTCCAATTTCATTTTTCATCATATCTTTTAACTGGTTATTGTTTATTTATACGTTTATACATACAGATTATTGATTTCTCTATAAAATTTTCAATCTTATTTCACTCAACTATTATTTCTTATAATCATTTTTGAATAATTCTCTTAGGTTTTTTAGGCATGCTAAGTGTCGTCTTCAAAAAGTAGTAGATTTACCTCGATTCTAACTTTCATATACATATTTTCTTTTTCTTTTCTAATTGTGTTTTACAGTACTTCCAATACAGTGTTAAAGAATAGTGCAATAGTAATATATGATTGTCTTGACTGTCACTGTAGTGGAAATACTCACTGTTCAGTGGTTCTCATATTAGGGTGATACCAATTCCTTAGAGGGACATTTGGGAATGTCAGGGTATATTTTGTTTTTATAATAATTTGGGGAAGTTGCTTCTGGAATTTAGTATATGAGTGACTCAGGGGTAAAATGTTAATAGAACATTTGTTGAGAAAAAAATGACTCTAGTGTTTTCCAGTGATCGTTGGCTTGAGATAATTTTTTTTATCTTAATGGGTATTTTTTTTAAGAATGATTAACTTTTTTGAATGATTTCTCAGCATATATGGAGGTAGAAGGTCATAAGATTTTTATGTGTAAATCTATGTTAATATGATATATAATATTATATATTAAAAAATAACTTTTTTTAGGTAGAGGGGAGAATACAGAGGGAGAGAGAGTATCTTAAGCAGGCTCCACACTGGACATGGAGCCTACTGCAGGGCTTGATCTCACAGCCCTGAGATCATGAATTGAGCTGAAATCAAGAGATGGATGCTTAACTGACTGAGCCATCTGGGTGTCCCAGTGGATATCTTAATACTGCATATTCCTTTTATTTTTAGAATAAACCCCAATGGTCAGATGCATGTTTTAAAAAATATGTTGTTAGATTGTGTTTGTTAATATTTATTTAATAAGCTTCTATATTCATAAGTGAACTGGGCTAGTAGTTTCATTATTTGTGTATGTGTATGTGTGTCTATAGGAGCACATGCTTGATATTTGCCAGGTCCTTGTTTCATTTTAGGTAGTGTTGAGATTATTTTTAAGATCAGAAAATTCCCCTGTGAAATCATCTGGACATGTAGAGATGCAGGAATGAAGAATGATTATAACCAAACTAATTTCTCTATGTCTTCTTTGAAAATCAGAGTTTACATTTTTCTATCTTGTCTGCTTTGGTAAGGTATGTTTTCCAAGAATGTTACCCATTTCAGCTATGTTTTCAAATTTATTGACATAGAGTTGAATAAAATTGTTTCTTACTTTGTAAAACTTTTATAATTTTATTTAAAAAACTGTTTTTCTCTTTTTCTTCTTTAGGTTAGGTAGTTTATCTTTTATTTTAGTTTCAAAATAACCAGTTTTGAAAGGCCAGAAGAATATGTAAACCTTTGGGTAAGAAAGGAAAGGATTTTTTTTTTAATGCATGTATCTATTTGGGCAAAAGGAATACAGGAAGGGTAAACCATAAACTAAGAAGATTGTTTACCTACAGGGATGGTTAGTAATGGGGTAAAAAGAATGAGGGAATGAGAATGGGATAGGAGAGATGAGTGGGGAACAATGCATTACTAAGAATGTCTTTTTTAGCTCTGATGCTTAGAACCATGGTAATACTTCACGTACTGAAAAAGAAAATTAGTATCCACTGGGATATGGGTGAAATCCAAAATAGAATATAAAAATCACGAATGAAACTAACTGTATTACAGATGAATAACAAGCACACTGAAAGGGATGGGGAAGAAAAGAACAAACCTAAGTAACTCTGGAAATAGTATTTTTACTATACACTACAGGGCTAATGACAAAAAGAACTGTACTTAAATATTGTGTGCTAGCCACTAAATGTGGTTCTCATAGGGATACGGTGAGCAAGCCTGAAACTATGCATACATTAGAACTGTACAAATTAATACATGTAATGAAAGCAGGTTTCTTATTTTCAGAGAAACAAGTTAAAATAAGGAAAGGGAGAAGGCAAAGAATAGGCTGTATGGTGTTGGATTAAAATTAGAGATATTAATATGAACTAATACTTTTTAGTACATACAAAATACAGACCTAAATGGAGATATGTGTGTATGCAGGAGATATGTGTGTATGTAGTATACGCATGTACAGATACTTCCGAAGAGTGTCCACAGAGGGGCTAGACACTGAACCCAGTACTTCAGTTGTACTTTCCATAGGTTGTTCTCCAACAGTAGGAACCAGGGCTTCTTTAAGAAATAGTGGATTTCAAGGATGCAGCAGAGAACACAGACAAGATGAACCTAGAAGAAACCATGACTCCAGAAGTAAGGAAATAGTTTTTCATTGACAGGGACATGTTTGAAAGGATACTGGAAACAACTTGAAGAAGGTACCAGTGTCAAACACAGACATTTTGGACAAGAAAATTAAAAATGCTAGATTGCATTATAATCTGTAAAATAAACTAAGTCATCCATGGGTCTCTGTCAATATAAATAAATGATTAAATGAATAAATGGGGAGAGACACAGCTCTTCCTTATAGTAGCACCCAATTGATAAATGGGTAGAACAAATGATAAAAGGAGAAAGCGCTATTAGCCAGAGACTGCAGTAATTGTAATCAAGAACCATCAATGGGTACTAAAATCAATCAGTGAAAAGCAACATATTTACATAGTGTCAAAATATTTCCCCAGAAGATGTTCATTAACTACAAGGGGAAAAATAGTAGCTTTACAAGGCAGAAACATGGCCTATCCCTCCTTACCAAGTTGACATCATCAGTAATGAGACATACAAACATTGGTACGTTCGAATACAGTGTACTTCTGAGATATTCTTGCCAAAGACTCAAACTTGAATCCGATTATGAGAAAATGCTAGAGAAACCCAAATTGGAGGACGTTCTAGAAAACAGCTAACAAATAATCATCAAAATGTCAAGATCATGAGGTTAAGGAAAAGCTAGGAATTGTCACATATTGGAGGAGACTCAACTAAATGCAATGTAGAGTCGTGGACTGCATCCTGGGCCAGAAAAAGGGGATTTGTGGGAAAACTGGCCAAGTTTGAGTGCAGTCTGTAGATTCATTAACGGTATTGCATTTGTTGAATTTTCTGGTTTCAATAGTTGCACTGCAGTTATGCAATATGTTAACACTGGGGAAGTGGGATAATGGGTATACAGGATCTCTATGTACTGATTTTGCAACTTTTCTGCATACCAAAATGTATTGCAAAATTCAAAGTTAAAAAATAATTTGCCTTTGATTTTGTCATTAGTTTTCCCATTCTGTTGTATAACTCATTAATTTCTGGTTTCATTCTGCTTATCTCCTTATGCTTTCTTTTGGTTTACTTTATTGTTTTATTTATAACTTTATAATTTATAAAATTTTAAATTTTATAAATTATAAAATTCTTTTGTTTTCATTTTCTATTTTATTGATAGAAATATTTAAGGCTAAGGATTCACAATCATCCAATGTTGAGAAAAGCTATAGGGTTTTATAATAAGTATCTCATAGTCTCATGATCTGGATTTTACAATTAATATTTTATTGTATTTGCTTTATCATATACCTAGCCCTCTATCCAACACTTTTCAATCCATTTTATTTTTTCATGCACTTAATAATAAGCAATAGATGTTAGTACAGCCTGTCCCCCAAATACTTCAGCATGCATGTTATGAACCAGAGTTTGATATTTGTTTACCTTTTTTTTTTTGAGGTAAAGTTTCCAAACAATGTTATAGATATTTCTCACTGTCTCTTGCTATTTATTAAATATTGAAGTGGAAAAACTGGGAGCATTTTTCTCCACCTATAACTGACTTAATGTGGCTCACTGACTCCAGAGTATTCTTTCTTTGTCTTTAAAATTCAAGACTTTCCCAGATACTATCATTGTCTATCTTCTCATATCATTTTTTCTGGTACATGCTAACATCTTTCAGTGGGTAAATTCAGCCATCTCTAAAGTTTTCTTAGATCTTATTCTCCATATGTGTTCTGGTCCGTTGCCTTTGTTTTATTAAATGTGGACTCCGATTACATGATTGCTACAACTTCTTATCCTTTTGTTATAAGTATCTTTAATCATGAATCCTTTTAAACTCTTTATTCCCTATTATTTGCCTCTCTTGTTGTCTATTATTTCTCTTAATGAACATCCTACAGTGTCTGTTCTCTCATTTGTTTGTTCAAAGGTGGAAGGTTTTTATTTTTCAAACATTTCTTTGTATTTCTTACTGAGTTCTGCCAGTTCTTGTTTCATCATCTATAGTCTTATCATCTGTTACCTGGCATTCTGTGTCTCTGTTTTGTAGTATTCCTTTGTAGGCATGTTTGTTTCACTATTGTTTTTAAATTCATGAAATGAAGTCTGGTCACTTAAAAAAGAAAGCCTGCTTCCCTTTAATACTTTTCTAGTGAGTGTTCTTTATCTACCAGTGAATTTTGCTGCCCTTCTCCACTTTTTTCGCCACAGTATATTTGCATCTATGCTGTACTTACTTTTTTTTTTTTTTTTTTTTTTTTTTACTATTTATCGTTAAAGCATTTGGATTTTTCTTGGCTAGATATTTGCAGGAGTTTCCGAGTAGGGGAGCTAGGCCATCCTCAAAGTCTGGTAGCACATCTCACATCTGTCTGGATCCCTAAGGATCCAGAAACAGGAGTAAACCCTGAAATAGTAGTGTCAAAGATAATCAGGGATGAAGGAAAAAAGGGGGAAAAATGAGTTTTTCCTAAATACATTTACACATGGTAGATTTAATAACAGTGCGCTGTGTTTGCTGTTGGTAATAAATATGTCTTTAGTTAGCATACAAATAAAGGAAAGTTTTTTACTTTAGGCTGCCTGGCATCTTTTTGTGCACATCTCACACTGTCATTTGCTCCTAGTAGGTGTGCAATGTTTGTACAATTGAATTATTGGGTAGAATGAATTATAATAGAAGAAAAAGAGAAAAAGTAAAACTGAAGCTCTTTCTTTTAACTGTGGAGATGATCCTTATCAGCAGTGGGTGAGGAGTCCTTCTCTATTAAGATCTATTAAGATCTGCAGGGATGCCTGGGTGGCTCTATCATTAAGCATCTGCCTTCAGCTCAGGTCATGATCCCAGGGTCCTAGGATCGAGTCCCATATAGGGCTCCCTGCTCAGCGGGAAATCTGCTTCTCCCTCTCCCTCTGCTGCTCCTTCTGCTTTGTTCTCTCTCTCTTTCTCTCTGTCAAATAAATAAATAAGTAAAATCTTAAAAGAGAAAAAAAAAAAAAAAGATCCCACTGCATACCATTTGTATAATTTAATGAAAAAGACAGAGATCTTATCCTCTAGCTAGTTGACAAAAGACGTGAAATAACACTGCATTGTTTTTAACATCAGACCTTAGGTTCTTTACATTTTATAATCCCCCCTTTTTAAAAATTTTTAAAAAATTATTTAAGTATTTTGGAGAGAGAGAGAGCAGGAGCAGGGTTAGGGGCAGAGGGAGAGGGAGACAAGCAGACTCCCTGCTGAGCAGGCAGGAGACATGGGTTGGATCCCAGGACCCTGAAATCATAACCTGAGCTGAAACTAAGAGTCAGAGTCCCAACCGACTGAGCCACCCAGGCGCTCCTAGTATCCCCTTTTATGACCTACAGTCAACTTAATAGAATGGACAGAGTTTACTCTCAGTTCCATAAACACATATTGTGTATTTTTTTAAACAATTAATTGTGTGTTTATACTAAAGGACACATTTTGCAAAAAAATTTAGTCTTTGATTAAAAAATTCAGCTGAGGAAAGGAAATTCATGGGAATCTTTTTATTCTGCCCCTCATTCCATTGTTATTTAATCCTATAATGGTGGTGATGTATTTCAATGTTTGAGTTGGAATTTTAGTATATGAACTTTTTAATATAGGAGTAAATCCTAAAGAAATTTTCTTCTTTAAAATAAAGAAGTCTTATCTTTGCAGTATGTTTTTATTGCTTTATTCGAGGATAGGGAACATGAGTGAATAACCAGTCACCAGCTGTTTTTAGCTTTTCCAAGGTTCAGAATCTTACCTGGGCTGTGAAGAAACAGAGCAGTCTCTTGGTCTGCAGATGAGATGATTACCGAAGCTATCGCATGCTGGCACTGAGCACCTCCAGTTAGAACATGTATTGATGCAAAGAATAAAAAGCCATACTGGGAAGGCTAGGGTGATCAAAATCTCTCTGACTCATGGTTGAGGGGGTGTCAGATGTCTCTTTCTTAAGAGAACTGCTGTTTGTGGACAGAGGGAGTGTGCTTTTTGTATTTATATGATGGATTTGAGATTCTGGGATGTGTGTGTATTTAATTTTATGATAAGAAGTAGTCTGATAAGAAAAAGCCTTCTCATTATGTTAAAGGCAACACCTGTTTTGCTGGGGAAGGGCAAGAAGGTACAGATGGACCATGTGGCTAATTCAGCTAAGTGGCCAAATCAATGCTCAGTGGCATATTTGAAAGCGACCAGTTTGAAAGTAGAAACTGACTTGTCTGTTTAAAAAAGGATGGGGGGTGGTGGTGGCAAGAAAAGACATCTTTGGAAATTAAATCTGCTTAATATGGCTTAAAAGCATTAAAGATAATAAAATAACAATGCTGTTTCCACAGACCAACTCTCTTGCTCAACCAACACCAAAGCATCATTCAATTTTCCAGATGCAGGGACTAGTTTTCAAAAGATGGATTCATGTTACCCTGGAAAGCTCCCAAACAAATAATGTCTCTTTATTGGAAGCAAATGAAGAAAAAAGAGGATCTGTGGGGGAGTGAGAGCTACATAATTGTATTAAAGCATAAACTTAGCAGTTCAGATAGGGATCCGTGAGAGAAATCATTGCCCCGGGTTTAAGCAGAGAGAAGCTGCAATCAGAACCACTCGATAGGGTAGCCTTGCTAGTGATTGAGAAGATGATGGGGGAACAATGCAGAGCCCCAACTCAAGAATTCAGCCAGGATTGGATTTAAGCTAGTTTTGTTGCACTTTGGGGACCTGGAAGACCTTGGAGGTTGGTTGTCTGGCAGGGGAGGTAGGAAGGGGACTTGGTGAATTGGGAGAATGTAGCTTCTAACAATTCTGGCTCTGGGGTCCAGCATTCCTGCATGAAGTATGACTCTGCTCTTTAACAGTGCTACGGCTTTGGACAAGCAACCCTATCTCTCTGATTTTTTTTTTTCTCATCTGTAAAAGGGGCTAAAACTAGTATTGATTTCAGACGATTGTGAGAGGAGATTAAAAATGCTAATATGTACAAAACACCTGGCCAGATGCCAAGCATATAGTTAGGATACATAAACGTAAGCTGCTATAATATTATTTTGTTAAAATAATAATAACAATAATAATAGTAAGCCCAGGATTTAAGTTTTAGATTCTTCCTGGTTTAAAATGTCTTCTTACTACACAATTTTCTCTTGCATATTCATTAATTATTCCATCAGTTTAGTCTTTGGAAAACTTTCCCCACATCTCAGTCCCCTGAATAGGACCTGTATCCAAGAACTTGTATTGAAAGTATGCATTTATTCATCTCTCATTCATTCATTCCTTCATTCAATGACCATTTATTGAAAAGCCACTGTATGCTAGACCCCATTTGGACACAGATATACATATAATGGTGAAAGAGGCAGATTCTTTAATTGTAGGAATTTATGACATGGTAGGCAATGTACATAGTAAAGCAGACCAGTGGGACCAAGTTCTGGGGATTTGGGCAATGGCTTTCTGGGTGAAATATATAAATTAAAACCTGAAAGATAAGCAAAAATTACTTAGTTGAAGTAGAGACATGAGTGGATAAGAACAGATAACTATTCCAGAAAGGAAGAGAAGTATGATAAAAGCAATAATGTGGGAAAGAGAATGAGGCACTGCCCCATGTGACTGGATAAGGGGTATGAAGAGAGGAGTGTACAGAGATCAGAGGAGTGTTGGAGTTAGATATGAAGAGCTTTGTTAAACACATTCAAAGAATATTCATTTGACCCTGAGGGTAATGAGAATGGAAAAGAGAGAATTCTAACATTTCAGTGAAAGCTGATCTACATTTTTTTCATACCATATTTTAGTTATTCCATTGTTTCTTTACGACAAGTCTAAGACATGGAGAAGGGCAACTATCCCTTTTTGTAGCCAAGAAAACAGTGTTAGAATCATGTCCTCCCAGGTGACTGCCAAGTTCCATTTTATAAGACAACCTTATGACAAAAAGCATCTCTTCCCTTACTTCCCAATACACACTTGTTTCTCCAAATTTAATTGATGGGATGTTGATGCTGAGATATTGTTCAAGGAGAAAAATTTATAGAATAGGGCAAATCCTTCAGGAAGATAGGTGACCTGATATGGGCCCCTATAGCTCCCGAATCATTTGATTCCATGGAGCTCAACATGCCTTGGCCTGCCTTCTCCATTTGGAAGTTCGGTCTGGGTCTGTTCTTGAAACCCATTGAGGAAACCATGTGAGGTTATCTCCATTACTCCCTCAAATCTTCCTCCCTTGGCACAAGGAAACAGTTAAAATGAGTGGGAATTTGAAAAAGGTCCAAGTGCAGCAGTGCATTGATCACATATATCAGAGAGAGTCCAAAAGCAGGGAGAGCAAGCAATATTTAGTCCAGAGATTCATGACTCTCATCAGGCTCAGGTGACTGTATATACATACATACAGATGCAAGTGAGCAATAACAAACATTAAAAATAGGGCTTTACCAGCTTGGAATTTTTCCAGCAAACAATTTTCCTCATTTTTTTCACCTTCTTAATGATTCTTTTCTCCCTTGGCTTTTTATCCTCATGAAAAGCCAATGAATTCACGAACAAGGATAAAATTCTCACAACCTGAGAGAGAGAATGAATAGGAAATAATTGTTGGAGGAGGCAACTTTTTCTTTTTCTTTAAATGACAAGCTTTTGGATGAAAGATGCTACCCTAGTTACCTAGAAAGCAGAGAACAGGGCTTTGCTTCTAGGTATAATAGATAATTTTGATAACCATATAAGATGTCGTTTACTTTTAGAAAATTATTTTTATTTTGAAATGATTTTAAATTACAGAAGACCTACAAAAATAGTACCCATAGCCTTCATGCAGTAATACACTTATGATAACAGCTAATGTAACCAAGAAATTAATTTTGGTACAAAACTATTAACCAAAATACAAAACTTATTTAGGTTTTACTAGTTTTTCCAGCAATGTCTTTTTATGTCCCAGGATTTCACATTGCATTTAGTTTTATGTTTCCTTAGTCATTTCCAGTCTGTAACAGTTCCTCTGTCTTCCCTAGTCTTTCACAACCTTGACACATTTGAAGAGTACTTGCCAATTATTTTGTAGAATGTTGGGCAGTTTGAGTTTGTCTGATATTTTCTCTTATTACATTGATGTTAGACATTATTGGGAAGGATACAGAAGAGGTGAGGTGCCCTACTCCAGGCACATATTAGGGGGACATAGTATCAGTGTGTGTTATTGCTCATGTTAACCTTGACCACTTGGCTAACATCCATTGCCTGGCTGGCTGCCTGGACTTTCCACTGTAAACATTTTCTCTTTTGAAATTACTAAATATTTTTTAGAGGATACTTTGGGATTATGCAGATATTCTGTTTCTGTTTAAACTTTTACTCACCAATTTAAGCGTCCATGGATGGCCCTTGTCTACTGTGATGTTTTAATGCTGAGCTTCTATTTCTCTCCTTCTTTATAGATGCATCAGTTGGAATTCTTCTGTAAGGGAGAGTTATCACTTCTCCTTCATGTATTTATTTATTCAGTATGCTTGTGTACATTTTTGTTACTTGGATTATGTCCCAGTATTATTTTATTCATTTTGTTGCTTGATTGTTTGAATTTTGGTCATTGGCAACATTTCCAGATTGGCCCCTGTGGCATTTCCATATACTATCATTTGGGTTTTTATTGTTCTTTTGTTTTGTTTTGTTTTTGAGCCCTTGGGCACTTCCTTACTTTCTGGCCCCACAAGATACTCAAGGCCCCTGGTGTATATTCCTCACTCCAGCCTAGAAACCAATCAGTTGTCCAAGATGCCTGGTTCCTTTTATTGGAGAATGTTAACTTAGAGGGTCTGGGTGTTAGGTGTGGTTATTGTTAGGTGTGGTTATATCTCACTCTTTCTAGGTTCTCTCAGTGCATAGAGTTAGAAAAAACATGTATGTGTACTAAATCATGCATGCATACAGATCTATAGTTGTTTATATGTTCCATATTGATACCTTCAACTTAATCCAGCACTGTAGGGTTCATTCTAGTCTTCCCTTTTTCCTTATTTTTAACTACTTTCTATGACAGTAAGAAACTTGACTCTCATTACTTACAATGCATATATTTATTTGTTCAACCTTATACACAAATAGCGTTTCAGAATTTCTAACCAGTCGTCCTTTCCTAAACAGATTTACTAGCTAGAGTATAGTATTTGTGTATAATACTTTCTGTCTTTAGCCTAAGAGTACTACCTTCCCAAAACATTATTTTCCAAAGTTCCTTAGGCCAACTACATTGTCTCCAAACCCTTCAGTGTGGTTATGTGATTCATTTGAAATTCATTTAAATTTATTTGCCACACGCTGAGTTATATCTTTCCTGCCACATCCACATTTCCTGTTTGTTATTATTATTTTTTACATTTACGTAAAGTATGGTAGTTTTGTGTTTAACTTTGTAAGAAACCTCCAAACTGTTTCCAAAATGACTTTCCCATTTCATATTCCTACCGACAATATATGAGAATTCTAGTTGCTCTACATCATTGCCTGAACTTAGTATAACACGTGTTGTTGTTTGTTTGTTTGTTTGTTTTAGCCATTCTAATAAGTGTTGTATAGGTCAGAGTTCACATTTTTGGACATGCAATTATTTAATCACCATTTGTTGAAAATACTATCTTTACTCCATAATTGCCTTTACAATTTAAAAAATTGGTTAAAAATCACTTGGTTCTATATATGTGGGTTTGTTTGTGGCTCTCTGTTCTATTCATTGATCTTTGTGTCTATCTTCACCAATACTATGTAGTCTTAATTTATTGTGGCAAAGAGAAGTATAGGAAGCATTTATCTGCATCACCCTACACCCCCAGTCTGGAGCAGCTGAATGCCAAGATCCCCTCAGAGAGAATTCACCCCATGGACAAGGCAAACAAGAGGATCCCAGAAATCCTTGTCACCTTCCTGGACATCTGCAGCCTTTGCTACTGAGGACCCCTGCAGTCTTCACCGATGCTGAACTCAGTAGATAGAGCCACCTGGAGTCCCTACCACTTCATCTCCTTTCTGGGGCTAGAGGTGTTCCTGTGCTGAGACCTGCTCCAGATGGCCCAAGTTGTTGCTATGCTCTGCACTTCTTGATTGGGGTACCATAGTGCCTACCATTTACAGAATTAGAGTTGCCATTGTCCTACACCCTGCCTCCTGAGTCCTAATGACCCTCCACCACTGAGACTATGAAGCTGGTGCTCTGTACTCTGCCCCATGGGTCCTAAGTTACAGATGTGACCCACTATCACCAGAGCTGTGCTGCTGCTGCTCTATACCCTGTCCTCTGGGGCCTGAGTTGGGACTTAGACTTGCCATCCCCAGGAGGTTAGGCTGCTGCTGTGACACATTTCCTGAGCCCAGGCTAGCAGTACTCCTTATCATCCCTGGGCCCATACTCATTGCTGCATCCTGCCTCCTCACCATTCTCAATTCACCATGGTGAGTCCTAGAGACCCAGATCCTAGTTCTGTAGGTAATCTAGACCCAGATCCTACACACATACCTATATCTCAAGCATTGGTACCTATGCTATAGTAAATGTGCTGTGCCCTAGGCCCCAGATGTCATAGTAATTCCATGTGATCCTGAACCCAGGACCCTGGCTCCACTACCAGGCACTGCATTTTTTTAAGTTTATCTAGATCTCCCCTTTCCCCAATACACATATATACACATACCCATTCTTTGTTAAGAATTTCCTCAGATAGGGGGCACCTGGGTGGCTCAGTGCGTTAAGCTGCTGCCTTTGGCTTGGGTCATGATCTCGGGGTCCTGGGATCCAGTCCCATGTCGGGCTCTCTGCTCAGCAGGGAGCCTGCTTCTCTCTCTCTCTGCCTGCCTCTCTGTCTACTTGTGATCTCTCTCTGTCAAATAAATAAATCAATAATTCTTTAAAAAAAAAAAAAAAAGAATTTCCTCAGATAGGTCCTAACGGTCCTAACTTTATCCCCATCTATCAGTGCTAGGGAAAAGCCTCTCTAGATTTCTCTGCTTGAGTCTCACACAGATGGCTTCACATCTTCTAGAAGTGAAGTAGCTCTCTATTGTTTTATCCCTTGCAACACCCTCAGATAGAACCAAAGGTGCCGGTCTACCATTCTAGTACCATGAGTTGCAGAAACTTAGTCTTAGCAACATTACCTGTTAATTGTGCCCTCAAATATCCAAGTTTGGATCTGAGGCTGGAAAAGTTCTACTCTACGCACAATAAAAGGAAGAATAATGTAGACAATGATAAGAATCTCCCATTGATGTAGATTAGTCAAGTTTATACACTACAAAGATAATTTGGTTTGTGGGTATGTGCAATTCTTTTCTTTTAATTCTCTTAGCTATTCCATATCTCTCCAATAGTTTTGTTTGCTTATTATCAAGAAATGGACACAGAGCCACTTCAATTTATAAGTTTAAAAAATAAATTATGAATATTTTCTTATATAGTGGTAGCACATTACCTGTGATGTACCATATGCATGATTGTGGCATTAGCAATGTATGAGAAAGCAAACTTGAAAACTTCTCAACTAGTGAAAAGAAGGGCTGTATGTACCCCAACGTTCATAGTGGCAATGTCCACAATAACCAAAATGTGGAAAAGCCAAGATGCCCGTCAACAGAAGAATGGATAAAGATGTGGTCCATATACACAATGGAATATTACTCAGCCATCAGAAAGGATGAGTACCCAAATTTGACATCAACTTGGATGGGACCGGAGGCGATTATGCTAAATGAAATAAGTCAAGCAGAGAAAGTCAATTATCATAGGTTTCAGTAATTTGTGGAACTTTAGGAATAGCATGGAGGACATTAAGAGAAGGGAAAAATGAAGGGGGAGAAATCAGAGTGGGAGATGAACCATGAGAGACTATGGACTCTGGGAAACAAAAGGAGAGTTTCAGAAAGGAGGGGGTAGGGAGATGGGTGAGCCTGGTGATGGGTATTAAGGAGGGCATGGATTGTATGAAGCACTGGGTGTTATACTCAAACAATGAATCAAGGAATACTATATCAAAAACTAATGATGTACTGAATAGTGAATAACCTAACACAATTTAAAAAAAAAATGGAAGCTTCTAAACTAGTTTAACTCTTCATCTGAGTTTTGAGACCCCCTTACATTTCTGCCATCCTCTGCTTGCATACCTCCAGTGACAAAGGATCTCACTTCCTGAGGGAACTCCACTTCTCAATAAGCTTAGTGCAGATGAAGCCAAAATCTATCTCTCTGAAAATTTTCTCCATTTTATTCTATATTTTGAGGCTAGGTAGAAAATATCTGTGAAGAGGTCATGGCACAGGGCAGACTTTTGGCTCTTTCCCTGAGGTCTTAGCCAAACCTCTGATGTACCACTGGACTTGGTCAGCTTTTGTTTTTTGTTTTGTTTTAATTGGGAATTTTGCTTGATGATTGAAGCTGATTAGCATTCCAAAGCAGAGATGAAAGAGGACATTTTGGAGCACATCCAACCAAGAGTTGTATTTGAAGCTAATCTATTGGGAAAATTTAGAGGTGTGAAAAGCGCAGAGCAGATGACCTTTGCCCTCTCTAGACATCACTGAATACCAGTCTTACCCAAAGGAGCAGTATAGTCTAAGAAAGAAAGTTCATCTCTATGGAAATGCATTTGGATCCATAGCATGAGGGCAAACAAACAAAATTATTTTCTAGACAAAGCAATAGTTTATAGACTGAATAACAGTATTCAAGAATCCAGATTTTAGAAAGAGACTGCTGGGGTTTGAATCACAGCTCTGCCATTACTAGTCATGTGATTTTTGACAAGTTCTTTGATCTCTAAACATCAGCCTCTTCATCAGTACACTAGGAATACTAATAGCACTATGTCATAAGATTATTATGACAGTTAAATGTGGTAAATTACATAATGGATCATTATGGGAAATTATTATTTATATTTAAAAATTTACATTAAATTTTAAAAAGGTAATTTGGGTAAAAATTTCATAGATAAGCTGACTCACTTTTTTTTTTTTCGAAAATAAAAGTTTATCTAAATTAAATTCATTTAAATGGCCACCCTCTTCTCTTTTTGTTCTCCATTGACTCATGTCTAAAAAGATAGCTTTGCCAATCTCATCTGGACAGCTCTTTTCAAAGAATGTCGACAATAGTGGAAATACTGTATTTAAAACCTAAGGGTCTAGGGTTTAGGGGTGCCTGCGTGTCTTAGTCAGTTGAGCATCTGACTCTTGGTCAGGTCAGGTCATGATCTCGTGGGTCATGAGATTGAGCTCCCTGTGGGCTCTGGACTCAGAAGTCTAATTGAAGATTCTCTCCCTATGATCCTCCTACTACTCACACCTGCACGTTCTCACTCTCAATCTCTCTCTCTCCTTCTCTCTCTGTCTAAAATAACTAACTAAATAATCTTAAAAAAAAAAAAAAAAAACAGCAACCCCAAAGTAAGATCTTAATAATGAGTACCTTCATGGTTTTAACTTTCTCTACATAGCAATTTAGAGTCATTGAACTTTTCTTTTCTAATGTTATATACACAATCTAAAAAATATTTTGATTCAACTGTTTGGATTAGGAATTCTATGTAGACATAGCCAACATTGTTGCTGGAGGGAAAATATGAAGAGGGCAAAGTGAGAAAAATCACAGCCTGGGGATAAAAGAAGAATAAAGGGAAAAAACAATTGTGCTCTTTATGAAGAACATTGAGACCAACATTTGAGCTACCTCCCATGTTTATTGTGATCTGGGGGCCAATGAAATACATGTTCTTTGACAGTGTCTTCCAAATTTTAACTGATAGACCAAAGTGGTGTCTTTTGTTTGATTTAACTAAAGTTGAACAAAGTATTTCTTTTATTGTGGACTTTCTGTTCATATCTCTTCTGCCCATTTTCTATTGGGTTGTGCATTATTTATATTAGATTGTTTTTATTGTTTTCTTCTTATGTTGTTTGTTAAGCTTATTCTTGGAGGTTTATAAAAACTCTTTACATGTCAAGAAAACAATGCCTTCTACATGAAGAAATGTTTTGCTTCATATTGTCAAATTAAGGGCATGACATCATTTAAAAACAAAAATCAGGAAAGCATCAATAGTTCTGGAAAATGATTACGTGTGTGTGTGTGTGTGTGCGCGCGTGCGCACGCGCAAGTTTATTTTATTCAATTTAATTGTAATACAAGCATGAAATAGCACCAAATTAGCACTTATTCCTATTTAAAAGAAAGCAAAGAAAAAACATTTTTCGTTCAATTTTGTTCAATTTTTAAATATTTTATTTTTATTACTGTTCCTTTTAGAAAAGCATCCTTTCTTATGAACCTCTATCAACGAAGATATTTGATACATATTGTGCCACTTTTATTCTAAGTTTCAGTAAGAGTTTTATTCATACATTTTAGTTTTAAAAACATGTCAAGATTGGGTAAGAATTCTGTTAAGAATACCACAGTGTTTATTTTCTCTATTTTTCCTTCCAGATACAGTGTGGGTCAACAATAGTATTTTGCTTAAGGATGCTCACTGCATACAATTGCTCTCAAGGTACTGTGTTGTGCCATTACACTCTTTGGTTATATCTGAGTATAATTTCTTGTTTCTCTTATTTTTACCAGTAGTTTTCTGGCACTATCTTGAACTTTGGGTGATCAATAATAGATATTAACTAGTGAAATTAATTAAGCCAATTGATGCATTATTAATACTTGTCATTATTAATTATAGTAGTGGAAGTAGTAAATAGAGCTATAGTTTTTAGTATTTCTTTCCTAGAATATACGAAAAGAGGAAGATATGATCAGTTTTCTAATCTGTAAAATAGGAACACAAATAGCATTTTCCCTATGAGAAAATGGTGTCCTTTTCCCATCCCAATAAAATATACGGGGCTCAGCAATGCTCAAATCACTCCCCAAATCTGCTAAATTAAGTCCTTTTTTTTTTTTAACAGTTTTTTTTTTTAAAGATTTTATTTATTTATTTGACAGATAGAGGTCACGAGTAGGCAGAGAAGCAGGCAGAGAGAGAGGAGGAAGCAGGCTCCCTGCTGAGCAGAGTGCCCAATTCAGGGCTCGATCCCAGGACCTCAGATCATGACCCGAGCTGAAGGCAGAGGCTTTAACCCACTGAGCCACCCAGGCGCCCCAATTAAGTCCTTTTCTAAGAAAATGACCCAAACAGAGGAAGGAAAACAACTGCAAGCTATCCAGTATTGTGTATGTACTGAGACGATTAATTACCAGGAGTTTGATTCTGTGTTTGACCAAGAGAGAAATGCGATTCTTTCTGAGTTAAGCACATAGGCATTTAGAGACTTTTATCGTCAAGAGTGCTTCAGGAAGAGTTTGCCCTCCATTGTCATGGTTTATTATTGGATTACATGATTTTCATTTTTTCCATCCCCAGACTTACCACTTTAAATGCTCCATCCTTTGCAATCAAATGTATTTCTTAAGCTTCATTTAAAAGCAACAATAGTGATGTTCTATGGAATGGAAAAAGAAAAGGAGGGAAAAAATTGAGAAGAGATCTAATTTACCAGAACACATTTTAAGGAATGAGAAGAAGAGAAACCTGTCTCTTTGAACTCTCATGCTCCAGTACAGGGCCAATTGTAGGTTCACAAGGCTGTGGGTTTTAGAGGCAGATTTCTGAGAAACGGGTTTGGTTGGAAAGGGGAGCCACAGAGCCACAGGCCTATTGCAAAAGTGTTTGGGGGCCCTGTTGACCTAACAGCTACTAAAACACTTCCAAGGATAAGAAATGCTAGAAATAATAACCTCCTTGGGTTAGGAGCAAGATTTGGAAGTGAAGTGTGAAGATGGTGTAGAGCTAAGACCCTGGACATAGAAAAAAACCAAGTACTCTTATAAAGCCTTGTTTGCTACATCTGCCTCTTGGTTCTTGTCTCTGCCCATGCAGAAGGGAGAGCACTTAGTGAGGAGTCTGAAGAACCCGGAGTTCATATCCAACCTTTAATCTCGAGTTATTTTCTCTATGAATCCACAGCCTTGAGGGTCCTCTTAGCATGGCCTGCAGTCTGTGATCCTACCTTATAAGTACAAGGGCAAAGACCACGGTATTAAATATAAGCAAATCCTTTCTAAGCAAGTTAAGCTATTTATTTTTTCCCAAGATTTTATTTATTTATTTGACACAGAGAGAGAGAGCACAAGCTGGGGGGGCAGTGGCAGAGGGAGAGGGAGAAAAGCAGACTCCCTGCTGAGCAGGGAGCCCCATGTCTGGCCTTGATCCCAGGACTCCAGGATCATGACCTGATCCGAAGAGAGACGCTTAACTGACTGAGCCACCCAGGTACCCCAAGTTAAGCTATTTTGATGAATACATTTTTGTGTGAAGTCCTGGACTTTTTGATCATAAAACTATTAATGTTATCACTTTCCCAACTGCCTCCACCTCCCACCAACCCACCCATTTCCCATACATTTTTAAAAAAATATTTTATTTATTTATTTGACAGACAGAGATCATAGATAGGCAGAGAGACAGGCATAGAGAGAAGGGGGAAGCAGGCTCCCTGCTGAGCAGAGAGCCCGACATGGGGCTTGATCCCAGGACCCTGAGATCACGACCCGAGTGAAGGCAGAGGCTTACCCCACTGAGCCACCCAGGGACCCCATTTCCCATACATTTTTAAATTGTTTTAGAACTAGCCTGAAATATGCTGGCATGGAGGTATAAAATATAAGTTTGCCAGACTAACTCTTGTATCTTACAATTTTAGAGCTGATTAAAAATGCCCTCGGGGATTTTCTGGTTCAATTTCCTCATTTTAGGAAAGAGCGGTGGCATTTGTTTTACCCAAAGATCATAAATTGCTACTGCCACACCCAGAGCCTCAGACCCCACCACCGCATACAGTTTGCCTGACCACTCACACGGGGTTCACCTCCTTGCCTGAGGGCTTTCCTTTTGCCCCTGAAGCCTGCTCTGTCCACCCAAAGGACAGGCCAGAAACGCCTGGGGAATTACTGCTCCATACTCCAGCAGTCTTTTGCCAGTGATAGACATCCATAAATATGTACCCCAGTTTCTTCACCATCAGCCCCCACATTGCCTACTAAATAATTCTGAGGCCTGTGTTCATGTCTATACTCACCCCAGGGTTCCCAGCTGATTATGTTCTACTTGCTCACAATGGTAACTTATATTGTAATTTAATATAATTAACTTATAATTATATAATAACATTTGTTATAGGTGGTAACTATAACATATTATATATTACAGGTGATTATATATATACTAATATTAGACCACTATATATGTATAATATATACATAAATATATACATAACATATACATATGTGTGTGTGTGTGTTAGTATAATAGCATCCCTATGCTGGCATATATATATATAGAGAGAGAGAGAGTAGTATAATAGCCCCCCATATACATACACACACATATATATATGTGTGTGTGTATCTGTGTTTGTGTATGTATACATATATATACACACACATATATAGTAGTGTAATAGCCCCCCTTATACTGGCATCCTTCCTTTTTCAGCTTACTTCCCCATTACTCTACCCCTGCTTCCTAGATTGCCTTCCAAAATCTATTATTTCCACTCAGATCCTAATCTCAGGTTCTGCTTCTGGGGGGACTTCAAAGATAAACCTTCAAAGATGCATCTTGCACCTACTTCTACTTTTTTTCTAGCACATGGTTTCCTAATGATTTGTTTTTGTAGCTGTGACTCCTGCCAGTTAGTAGATTTGCTGATGACTGTCAATTGTTTTTCAACTTTGCTTTCTTATGCATAATTAAACTGAATTTGCAAGACTTCCCCACTGGTTACTCCAGAGCTGGGAGGAAGTGCCCAGGGCTCCTGGTTCCTGTGGTTCTCTTCATGCAACAGCATCATTCATGCCTTCTCTTGTGGACCTTTACTGTTTCTGCCCACCCAGCATGCACTCTACCTTTGGCCAATTTCAGTCCTCAAGGATAGGGCTTCAGATACATGCAGTTCTTACCTCTGACCAGTGATTTGCTCAGAGATCCAAACTGATGGGGCTGCTGGGAAAGAGGCTTGTTCTTTCCCTCTCCCTTCTCCTTCCGGCTTGCCTTCCTTCTCCCTGCTTCTTTGATTTCTCTCCCTTCCTCCCTTCCTTCCCTCTCTCTTCCTCCCTTCCTCTCTCTCTCTCTCTTTCTTTCTCCCTTCCTTCGTCCCTTCCTCCCTCTCCCCTTCCTTCCTTTTCCTTCCTCCTCTTCCCTCCCCTTCCCTCCCCTTCCCTTCCCTTCCCTTCCCTTCTCCTTCTTTCCTACCTCCCTTCCTCCCTTCCTTTCTTCTCTTTCTTTTTTAAAGATTTTATTTATTTGTTTGACAGAGAGAGATCACAGGTAGGCAGAGAGGCAGGCAGAGAGAGAGAGGAGGAAGCAAGCTCCCCGCTGAGCAGAGAGCCCAGTGCGGGGCTCGATCCCAGGACCCTGAGATCATGACCTGAGCCAAAGACAGGGGCTTTATCCCACTGAGCCACCCAGGCGCCCCCCTCTCTCTATTTCTATTACTAGAGTTACTAGAGTTTATAGGAATGTAAGCCTAAAGTTTTTGGTAAACAGCTGACTATCAACAGAAGAGAGTCTGTTTATGGTAAAATCAATAGGGGGAGAGTAGAATGAATATTTAGAGGGGCTAGGGGGAAAAGCTGAATCCTAAATACACTTAGTTTTTGCATACAGATGTGTCTACAGATCTTGAACTTTCAGCTATGTAAGTTAGCATATTACCATTTTTGCTTAAGTCAGTTGAGTTTCTTAGAGTCAAGTACAAGTTTTGTTAAATTACCCACTTTGTAGCAGACCCTGGCCAGGTACTAGCATGCAGGGATACACAAACTATCACGTTCCACATAGAATTTGCATATTAGTAGGTGATTTGAAAAGTAATATTATAACACTGTGCTTTTAATCTTCTTGGCTTCCTTTCTTGGAGCCACCATGTTTCTTCTTTTCTTGACTTTCTGGAGAGACAAAGAAGCTGGTTTATTTTCCTTTCAATATCCCCAGTCACACAAAACTCCTTTCTAGTACTTTTTTTAAGAGGCCAGAATATCCTGGTTGTTTGTTCCAAATGATGAATGTCCCCATTGCTTATTAACCTCCAAAATAGGCAGCCCCCACCATTAGGGCTTATAGTCTATATGAGACAACATAAAAACAAGACATATTCTCCCCCATGCACATTTCAAATGAAATGTAACGGAAGAGAAATAAATAAAAATGAGAAAAAAAATGACTTAAATGGTTTATGTTGGAAAATGTTATATGGGCAATAATGGTGCTTATATGGGCTTTGGGCAGAGACTTTGATAATGAAGGTTAAATGAGGGAATGTTGCAAAAAATGTTCACTGTTCATAAAAATAAATCTCTGGTATGAACCAGAATGAAATAAACAGAGTTGCAGGCACCGGGAGCAGCTGGGGTGACCTCAGCCTCAGGTTGGTAATAGCCAGACTCACCGCAACCACACACTCTCACCTCAGCAGGATTCACTTAGCTCTCCATCACAGGCACTTGGAGTTCCGCAGCCTCGGGGGTGGCTCTTCAGCTGTCTCAGTGGAAAACAAAGGCCTTGTCGTCTCAGGCATTTTTCCAACTTGCGTCCTGACAGGGTTTCCAGGAACCCTGCCTTTCTAGGTTAGCTATCAGTCCAGGAGTTTCAGATGCAAATGTCCACAGGGGCAGCAGGTTGTGTAGGAGTGAAATGGACTTGGAGAGGATAGTGGCAAACTGGAAAAAGCATGCCCCATTTGAAAGGGTCACCACTACTTCCACTACTCAGCTCCAGCTCACAGTGGCAATGCTGCCACTCGGTGGGGTCAGACCTTTCTATTTCTCAAGGGTGAGCTAGAAATCTGAATTTTATATGAATTTTTCTGATTTTTAAGGGTGGGCAATCCATTTCTGTTGAATATATATATATTTTATATTCTATATATATAAGCTATATATGATTATATATATATAATTATAATTAAATATATATAATACAAATACAAATATATATATATATAACACAAATACAAATACAAATATATATATAATACAAATACAAATACGTATATATTTATACGTATTTGTAGTGGCATAGGGGGAAGGCAAAATAATACATGTTTATAGGACAGAACTGGCTGAGCAGCATCCAATTTCAATCCCTCACTAAGTGAATACTGAGATTATAAATATCATTGTTTGGTTTCATTGATTGTTGCTGCAGAATTGTCAGTAAAGGTCCTCCATACTGTGTAGTCCTGGAGGTAGGAGTTTATATTAGAAACAACCATTCATTAGCATGAACTATGTGCTGGGCATTTTGCTATGAGTTTTGCAGGGATTATTTCATTATATTCCCCCTACATTCCTAAAAGGGAAGCACTAGTGTTAACCTACCTTATAGAAGGGGAAACTGATGTTTCCAGAAATGAAATAGTTGACCACAGTCATTATATAGGATATCCTGTGTACACCATTTTACATCTTCTTGACCTCGCCACTGAGGTCAAGGCTGCCACTTTACTTCATGCTCTTCTCTCTGGCTTCCTTTGGTTTTCTGGGGACATTAACATATCATGGGATGACCCTCCACCAATGGAGGCAGGATTAAGTGGATAAAGGCTTTTATCTCCAGCCGACAGGTTTTTTTTTTTTAATTTAATTTAATTTGTGTGTGTGTGTTCCAAATTCATTGTTTATGCACCACACCCAGGGATCCATGCAATACATGCCCTCCATAACACCCACCATCAGGCTCACCCAACCCCCAACTCCCCTGCCTTCCAAAACCCTCAGTTTGTTTCTCAGAGTCCACCATCTCTCATGATTCGTCTCCCCCTCTGATTTCCCCCAACTCACGTCTTCTCCCCATCTCCCCATGTCCTCTGTGTTATTTCTTATGCTCCACAAGTAAACGAAACCATGATAATTGACCGTCTCTACCTCACTTACTTCACTCAGCACACCAGCACTCCAGTCCCGTTCATGTTGATACAAATGTTGGGAATTCATCCTTTCTGATGGAGGCATAATACTCCATTGTATATATGGACCATATCTTCTTTATCCATTTGTCTGTTGAAGGGCATCATGGTTCTTTCCACAGTTTGGCGACTGTGGCCATTGCTGCTATGAAAATTAGGATACATATGGCCCTTCTGTTCATTACATCCGTATCTTTGGAGCAAATACCCAGTAGTGCAATTGCAGGGTCATAGAGAAGCTCTATTTTTAATTTCTTAACCCACTGAGCCACCCACGTGCCCCTATTTTAAATTTCTTAAGGAATCTCCACACTGTTTTCCAAAGTGGCTACACCAACTTGCATTCCCACCAACAGTGTAAGAAGGTTCCCCTTTCTCCACATCCTCTCCAACCCTTGTTGTTTATTATCTTGTTGATTTTGGCCATTCTAACTGGTGTAAGGTGGTATCTCAATGTGGTTTTGATTCGAATCTCCCTGATGGTTAATGATGACGAATGGCTAATGATGGTTAGCCATTTGTATGTTGTCTTTGGAGAAGTGTCTGTTCATGTCTTCTGCCCATTTTTTTGACATGATTATCAGTTTTGTGTGTGTTGAGTTTGAGGAGTTCTTTATATATCTTGGATATCAGCCATTTGCCTGTAGTATCATTTGTGAATATCTTCTCCCATTCTGTGGGTTGCCTCTTTGTATTCTTGACTGTTTTCTTTGCTGTGCAGAAACTTTTGGTCTTGATGAAGTCCCAAAAGTTCACTTTCGCTTTTGTTTCCTTTGCCTTTGGGGACATGTGTTCAAAGAAGTTGCTGTGGCTGATGTCAAAGAGGTTACTTCCTATGTTCTCCTCTATGATTTTGATAGATTCCTGCCTCACATAGAGGTCTTACTCTCTCTCTTCACAGAAGACATGATACTTTATATGGAAAATCCAAAATACTCCACCCTCTGACTACTAGAACTCATACAGTAATTCAGTAATGTGGCAGGGTACAAAATCAATGCACAGAAATCAGTTGCTTTCCTATATACTAACAATGAAAATATAGAAAGGGAAATTAGAGAATTGATTCCATTTACTATAACACCAAGAACCAAAGAAACCTGGGAATAAACTTAACCAAAGGGGTAAAGGATCTGTACTCAAGGAACTATAGAACACTCATGAAAAAAATTAAAGAAGACAAAAAAGATGGAAGAGCATTCCATGCTCGTGGATCCAAAGAATAAACATTGTTAAAAATGTCTCTACTGCCTAGAGCAATCTGTACTTTCAATGCCATACCGATCAAAATTCCACCGGTATTTTTCAAAAAGCTGGAACAAACAATCCTAAAATTTGTGTGGAACCAGAAGAGACCCCGAATTGCTAAGGAAATGTTGAAAAAGAAAAACAAAACTGGGGGCATCATGTTGCCTGATTTCAAGCTTTACTACAAAACTGTGATCACCAAGACATCATGGTACTGGCACAAAAACAGACACATAGACCAGTAGAACAGAGTAGAGAGCCCAGATATGGACCCTCAACTCTATGGTCAAATAATCTTTCCTGTCAAAGCAGGAAAAAATACACACTGGAAAAAAGACACTCTCTTTAATAAATGGTGCTGGGAAAATTGGACAACTATGTATAGAAAAATGATACTTGACCATTCTCTTACACCATACACAAACTCAAATGGCTGACACATATTCCATAAGATTCCTCAGAAGACTTTAAGTTTTCTCCCATTTTTCTTCCAATATGTGGTTATTTCAGTCTGCCATTCATTTTCCCAATTTAGACAGAGATGTGGTCTTGAAAACTATTTTAATTCCTTTATTAAAAAAATAATTAACTAGTTAAATTTTTAGTTGAGATATAATTGACATGCAACATTGTGTAAGTATAAAGTAAATAACATGTCAGTTTGATACATTTATATATTGTAATATGATTACACAAGCATTAGTGTTAGATAACACTTCTATCACATCTCATAATTATCATTTCTTTTCTGTGGTGAAAACAGTTAGTATCTATTTTCTTAGCAACTTTGAAGTTTATAATACAACATTGTTGACTATAATCACTATGCTGTGCATTAGAGCTCTAGAACTTATTTATCTACTAAATGCAAGTTAGTATTCTTAAAAACAACATCTCCTCAATTTTCCCACCCCCCAAACCCTGGTAACCAACCTTCTACTCTGTTTTTACAAGTTTGACATATATTTTATTTTTATATTTTATATATATTTTATATTTTGTAAGTTCCACATATAAGTGATAACATATAATATTTGTCTTTGTCTGACTTATCTCACTTAGCATAATATCCTCAAGGTCTATTCATGTTTTTGCAAATGGAGGGATTTCCTTCTTTCTCAAGGAATGTTATTTCATTGTATGTGTAGATACATGTGTGGTAGAGATGTATGTACCACATCTTCTTTAGCCATTTATCTGTTGACAGATACTTAGATCATTTGCATTATCTCATATATGTGAATAATGCCATAATGAACAAGGGTGTACAGATATTTCTTTGAGATATTTATTTCAATTCCTTCAGATATGCACCCAGAAATAAAATCGCTGGATCATATGGTTGTTCAATCTGTCATTTTTTGAGGTAGTGCCACTGTTTTCTATAATGGTTCTACTATTTTTACAATCCCACAAATATATAAGGGTTCCCTAATCTCTATATCCTTTCTAACATTTGTTCTTTCTCTCTTTGATAACAGTCATTCTAACAGATCTGAGGTGATATCGTGGTTTTGATTTCCATTTCTCTGATGATTAGTGATGTGAGCATCTTTTCATGTATCTATTGGCTGCTTGTATATCTTTTTTGGTAAAATGCCTATTCAGGTCCTTTGCCTATTTTTAAATCATATTATTATTTTTTTGCTATTGAATTGTATAACTTCTTTACGTATTTTGGATATTAAACCCATATCAGATCTGTTTTGTGAATATTTTCTCATTCCTTAGTTGCCATTTCAATCTATTGACTGTCCTTCGCTATGCAGAAGCTCTTTAGTTTAAGGTAATCTCACTTGCTTATTTTAGTGTTTTATCTAAGAAATCATTGACAAGACTAATGTCAATAATCCTTTCCCCTATGTTTTCTTCTTTGGGTTTTACAGTTTCAGGTCTTATGGTTCAGTCTTTCACCAATTGTGAGTTAATTTTTGTGAGTGGTACAAGGGAATGGTCTAGTTCCTCCTTTTGCATGTGGATAACCTGGTTTTCCCAACACCATTGAAGAGACTGTCCTTTCCCCATTGTGTGTTCTTGATGCCCTTGTCAATAATTAGTTGACCATATATGCACGGGTTACGTCTGGACTCTATATTCTGTACCATTGGTCTATGTGCCTTCTGTTGCTCTAGTCAAATCTAAGGGAAAAAACAATAACAAAACCAAAAAACAACCCTCAAGGATAATAACAAATGGCAGTGAGACTGTCTTTCTGACATGGAAATATGATGGAGTCTGGGAACTAGGGTTACTACCCCTCTATGAGCTCCTGCTGACTCCAGCTGGCTGTCACTGTGCAGGAATGCAGGTTCTATCACGCCAGATCTCCTAATTGTTCAAGAGAAGTCAGAAACTCAGAGATGTTTTTTAAATGTTGACAATGAATTCAGATTTTTAAAAAAAACAGCAGACAAGCCAACACTGGCAGAGCAAATAGAACACATCTACAAATTGTTCTTTTTTTTTTTTTTTAAGATTTTTATTTATTAGAGACACAGCCAGAGAGAGAACACAAGCAGGGGGCGTGGGAGAGGGAGAAGCAGGCTTCCTGCTGAGCAGGAGCCCCATGCGGGGCTGGGTCCCAGGACCCTGGGATTATGACCTGAGCCGAAGGCAGGCACTTAATGACTGAGCCACCCAGGTGCCCCTACAAATTGTTCTTTACACACAGGCCACTGGTTTGCCTTCTGTATTATAGGTTCTGCCCTTTGTCCCCCCAAATCTCTGAACCATGTTTTCCTGGGAGAGGTGCAAGTCTTGGGAGAATGCATAGTACATGGCAGGCCACTGAATTTGTCACTTAGGATTCTCTTCACTTTCTATTTCTAGGGGAAGTAGGTTAAGATGTGTTTATGTATTTCTCTCTCTCTCTCTCTCTCTCTCTCTCTCTCTCTCTCTGTGTATGTTTGCTAAGGATCCAGAAAGAGACCTAATTCAAGAGAAGCTAACATGTATTACATTGACTTTTTTCAGATACTATGAAGAGGCCAAGGAAAAACAAATTAATTATCCAAATAGATGTCTTTTGCTGATGGATGGCAATACTTGAACATGTTAGATAGATATTTTTAAAAAGCCTTCTTAAATCAGCAAGAAAGGAGTATATGACTTTCATTTTTTTTTCCTTTGTGCAAAATCATTGTGTCCCCTGACCAAATTTCTATTGGCCTTGATCATTCGTTGGCTATTTTAGTTCTTCATTGTGTCAGCCTTTAGTAAGAGCCTCTTCTGAATGGGACTTACTATGTCATAACTATATAAAATATTCATTAATATGATGCTTTTAATGGATTTGTTTGGAATGAGCTTAAGTGGAGGGAGCCATCACTGATTTGTGGAGCAGGAGGGCTCTTCCAGGGCCATGTCTGCCCCAAGTGCTGCCTTGTCTCCAAAGCCCCTCCATCTGCCCTCTTTGCTTGCAGGCTCAAATCTGAGAGGGGACACTGAGACCATTCTGATGGGGGTTTTCCAGACTGGAAATGCTATTCCTTTTGCATGAATATGTTCCAACTTTGGGTTTTTTATGTTGTGTTCAGTGGAAGTATGCTACAGCTTTTCTGAATTATATTAAAGTACTTTTGCCATGTAGAATTAATTGCCTAGTGTGTGAATGCTCAAGCTCTGAAATTAGACAAATTTAGCTTTGAATCCTGGTTTTGCCACCTACTAATTGTGTGGCCTTGAGGCAACATCTCTGTGGCCTCAGTTTCATCATCTTTTAAACTAGAGCAATGCTAGTATTTAATTCATACAATATTTGAAGATTGAATGGGGATAGTTTGCAAAGTAACCTAGTGCCTGAGACCTATTAAAAACTTATTAACTTTAGGGGTGCCTGGGTGGCTCAGTCAGTTAAGCATCTGCCTCAGCTCAGGTCATGATCCTAGGGCCCTGGGACACAGCCCCACTTCGGGTTCCCTCCTCAGTGGGGAACCTGATTCTCCCTGTCTCCCTCCTTGTGCTCACTCTCCCTCTTTCTCAACTAAATAAATAAAATCTTTAAAAAATTTATTACCTTTATCCATTATTCTCTAAGTAGTAGGCATCCAACTGCTGCCACGTATCTGGGTCCATTTGAAGTTTTTACGGAACCTTCTGCTAGGCAAGTGCCATTTGGTTCTTACTCATACCAATAGAGCAGGTATAACCAAGCACCTTTAAACCAATGAATGAAATATGGACCTGAGAGGTTAAGTGAAATGATCAAGACTCCTATGCAAGGTGGTGATGGGACCTGGGAATAGAATGAAATATTTTGACTTCTTCCTCAGCATTAATTCCAATCCTTTATACCAGATTAAAAGTTTTTCTTTTTATTTTTTGCATATAGAGTACATCTGGACCTAAATCATGCCATTGTTTTTGTTTTTAGAGAGAGGGAGAGAGAGAGAGGAAAGGGGGAGGGGCAGAGGAAAAGAGACAATTTTTTAAAAAGATTTTTATATAGTCATTTGAGAGAGAGAAAGAGAGCATAAGTTGGGGGTAGGGGTGGAGGGGCTGAGGAGAAGCAGACTTCCCATAGAGCAGGGAGTCCAACTCAGGACTCAATCACAGGACCTTGGGATCATGACCTGAGGTGAAGGCGGATACTTTAGTGACCGAGACACCCAGGTACCCTGGAGAGAGAGAATCTGAAACAGACTCCTCTCTGAGCTTGGATCTGGGCACAAGGCTCAATTTCACAACTCTAAGGTCATGACCTGAGCTGAAATCAAGAGTTGGATGCTTTAACCGACTGAGCCACCCAGGTGCCCATGAAGTCATGCCATAGTGATCTCTACTATTTAATTTCTATCTGTGCACCTCTGTACTTTTCAGTCCTCAGTGCTCACCTTCTTTTCAACCTTTTGAAATATGGTCGCATGAGATAAATAACAGTAAAAAATCCTCCCTATCTTAACAATATCAACCTCAAAATCTGGACTCTTGAGGCCCAGCCCAAGCATCCAGCAAGCATACTATCGTTTCAGCCTATCCCATTCAGTTCTTCCTGGTTCCAAGCACTGTCCAGGTCCCATCACCACCTTGCATGTGTTAGAGACCTGTAACTCCCCTGTTGGCGAGTGATCTTGGGCAGATATCATCACTTTTTGGGTCTTTGTTTCTCTGTTCTTAAAATGGAAAAGATTATTAATTTATTTACAAGGGAATAATACTTCCCCATAAAGGTATGGAAGATATTTAGCAATGATCAACTTTGCATGTTGCCCTCTGGGGCTGGGTGGGGCTAAGGCTTTATTTTCATAATCTTCAAACTGAAGTCACAAACAATTTTCATAAGATTGCTGGGATAATGAAACAGCTGTTTCTCAGGGCAGGGTCCAGTGAAGTGGCAGGGATGGAGCAACCACAGGGGAATGGGCCGGAGGCTGCTTCAAATAGACTCTTCCTAGGTGTCTCAGTCCTGGGAGGGAAAATATGCTCATCAAGATCCTGATTAAGCAGGGATTGCCAACGGCACTCTTTGTAACCAGGCAAACAAGAGGTCCTCCCCCACCCCCCACTTCTGCTCTTAAAACAAAAATCTATCAAGATTTAATCACATTGCTTTATCTCCAGGATCTAACCTCTGAGTGTTCATGGGAACATTTTGCTTTGTCTTCAGGCCCTAAGGCATGTGCCTCTATGGGAGCCATGGTCCCTTTAGGGTTTTTACTTGAGTTGAAAAAGCAAAGATTGCTTTTTGTTCCCCTTTGACTCTCTTCCGAATTAACATGAAATTGAAGATGACTGTAGTTAGGGGGGAAAAAAGAGGAGTGAGAGAGAGAACAATGAGGAAGGGAGCCAGGAAAGAAGGCTGGGAAAACCAGTGTGAAGAGTGTGCCTTGGAACCCAAGGGAAGCTCTGTGTTCATCAAGCTGATAGTTCCCCTTCCAGGCCCTCAGCAAAATGAAAATGCCTCACCCAACCACATTTAAATCCTTTCATCTAGGTCTCTAAAACCCTGCTCTGGGGAATGCACTTGGGAGTGTGAATTCCTCCAAGTTGATTATCTCATTGAAATTGCAGATGCCAACCCCCACCCCACCTTTGGTTGTCCTTCCATTGTAATGGACTTTTCTGGGGCTTCATGACCGAATTGATGCCAGCACAAGGGGGGCTGCATCTGAATGTGTAATTGAGAAACAACACAGACACTGATGTCTCCGTATTAATTAATGGAATTTGATGTTTATTGCTGTCGTGTCAGCCAATCACTTTTTTCAGAAAATTAATTAAACCATGGGTAGGGGTTTAGCAGCTCCCTACACAAGGCCGAGGGCTGATTGGGAGCCTTTGGGACTGGGAAAAGGAACTGCATCTGTGGTTTAAATCGTGCGTGAGCTTTGTCTAAAACCACAGACTTATATTCCAACTCAGAGAATGGAGAGGAATGTGGGGATGGGGTCTTTGTTGCCTCTTACTCTTAATCGCTCCTCACTTTTGTCATTGGATTTTTCCTTCTCACCTCCTTCCAGTGACCCTTCCTACTCTGTGCAGTGTAAATCCACCTATTTGCCTGCTGAGATGATGTGTGAAATAAACAGTGGCAAAAGAACTCTCATAAGAAAAATCTTAGTAAGGCTGGTTCAGATGCAGTCACCAGATGGCTTGTATTAGACAGAAAGGCCTGGATTTCAATAATCTGTCCTTCTAAAATGTCATTAGCATTTCTGGATGCTTCTTTCTTTTCTTCTTCCTTCCTCCATCTCTTTTCTTTATTCATTTTTTGTTCCTGGTTGAACAAAAATTACATTTATTTCAAGTTTTTTGAATAACATCATTTTGTGATTATGAACTGAAATGATACATATACACTTAAAATCCATTAAAAACAGAAAAGTATAGAAAGAATGCCTATTGAGGAGTAATAATTCATATTTGAGAGATTATCAGGTAACACACTCTGTGCTAAGTGCTCTATGTGTATGATCTCATTTAATCATTTAAACGACCACATGAGGAAGGTACTGTTTTTATCTGTGTTTTGTAGATGAGAAAATTGAAGAAAGTTAAATAACTTTTCCAAAGTCACATGGCTTTTGAGGAGTAACATAGACTTTGAACCAAGGCAGTTTGACTCCAAAATCTGCATTCTTATCATGTGCTCTACTGTCTTGCACTGGGCTGTGCCAACTACATTTTGGGCTAGGTACACAGATCAAAACAGAGGGTACCAATTGAGAAGGTCTCCAATCACTCAGACCAGTGCTCCTGGGAGGCATCTGGTCTGGGAAACTCACTACCCTCCATACGCAGGCTCTCTACCTTATAGGCTCAGAAGCCTGTTTCTTTATAGGAATAAATTAACATTAATTGGGTTCGTAGTAACAGTTATGTATGGTACCCAGGAATATTAAGCTTGTTAACTTACAAGAGCAAGGTCACAGTCTAGAAGGACTTGCATTCACCGACCAGTGCATCCTCCCTATAGTAAGGCTGCACGACAAGTTAACTAACAACTGTTTTCTTGCACTGGGTGCCTGGGATCATTGCATGGGGACTCATTTAGCTAACTCTGAGCTGAGTTATCTTTTCAGTACCACCCTTTCCCTCTCCTTCTCCCTTGCTCATTGTAAGAGTAATGGAAACCTTAACACACTATGCCAGTGCTGTCTCTCCCCTTTATCTATAGTCCTTTGACTTCCCACCCTTCATTTCGATAACATCCTTACCGTAGATTTCTTACTATGTTGTTATGTTATAGTCAAGTCTTGTTGGTCTGGTCTGGGAACCATTCTGTCTTCTGAAAGTGGCTTTGTGGATATCTGCCCACATCTATTATCCACTGATTTAAAGCTCTTCTTCCAAAGGGCTCAATTTAAAAAAAAATTATTGATGCATACGTTACATATCATAAAGTTTAAGTGTACTTTAACTTTAAGTGTACAGCTGATTGATTTTTAGGAAGTTTACTGGGTTGTACTTGTCATAACACATTCATCAGCACAAAAAATCCATAATGCCCAGTTATACTTAATCTCTGTTCCCATCCCCATTTCAAATAGATAAAATCCTATAGTATTATGGTCTTTTGTGTTTGGCTTCTTTTGGTTACAATAATGTTTTGGAGATCTAACCATTTTGTAGCATGTAGCATGCATTCCTTTTAATAGTGTTCTGTTATATGGACATGCCATATTTTGTTAATGGACATTTTGAGTTGTTTCTATTTTTTAGCTATTATGAATAATGCTATAGTGAACATTTATGTTCAAGTTTGTGTGGCCACATGTTTCCATTTCTCTTGGGCAGTACCTATGAGTGGAATTGCTGGGTTATATAATAAATTTACATTTAACTTTTTAAGAAGCATCCAACATATTTTCCAAAGTGGCTACATCAAAGGGCAGTTTTATTGCCCTAATTCCCAAGCTATTGAGGTATCCATCATGTTAGCTCCCCAGGACTGATAATAAAAGGAATAAAAATGACCCATAATCTCATCCCTATTAATATTTTACTGATGCATATAAATTACTATTTTATGTATATTTTATAAATATAAATGTAAAAAACTTTATTTCATGTATAATAGAAAATATTTGTTTATACATGTATATCTGTATTTTATGTCAAAATCCATATATTTATATATAGAAATGTATATTGAGATTATATAAAAAGATTATATATATGTATATACATATGTAAAACATATTATATTAATAATTGAGCTTTTTAAACTTATAATGGGATTATAGTCATTTATCTGTTATTAAATATGGAATTTGATTTAGTATCTTCCTAATCTCCACAAGGATAGACTGTAATTTTTAAAACCATTGTCCTGTTTTTGAACTTTCAGATTGTGTTTTTACTTCTAAATCATAATTTAAGTATGCTGTACTTTCAACTTTGGATTAAATTTTTAGCTGGTCCCCTTCTCATACTTTTCTTTAATATTTTATCCCTGTGATTTCCCATGGCCATATGTTCACCCTTCACCAAGTTTTCCCTCCCTGCTGTCTCTTATGAAGTACATATGCAGTCCGGCCCCTTCACCAGAGGAATAATTTAGAAAGCAAACTTGTATTTAAAATGTATCTATTTCTAATAATATCAAACCTGTTGATCAATTCAATTAAAGAAACAATAAGGAGGATGCTAGTTTAGTGAATATAGATAGATGGGCTGAAATATTTTATTCTGTAATAGGGTTTTACATTCACTTTGTCACAGGATGGTGTAAAGGAGGTGACTTTTTAAGATTCTTACAGAGAATGTGGACATTTTAAGAAGGGTATCTTAATACTAACAACAGCATAAAGTCCTCAGTGGCCTCCTAACACGTTGCAACATGTAAATCAGTCTCTTGACAAGCCTTCCTACCTCTAGAATAAACCAGAATCAGTACACAGTTCTGATCCTTGACTGTTCAGTTCTCTCTACACAGTCATTCAAGACACATCATAGTCTCCCACTCTACTGCACAGAACTTACCCAAACTAAGAAATTGTTCCATAAGAAGAGACTCAAACTCTCAATTTGTTTCTTCTTTCTTTTTTTAAATTACAATATTATTGAGATATAATTCAAAATCCAAAAATGTCACCCTTTTAAAATATATACTTTTGTCGTTTTAAGTACATTCATGGTATCGTGCAGCCATTCACCATTTAAATAAAGAACATTTTCATTTTCGTCACCATAAGAAGGAATTCCAATCCCTCCTAGTTCCCTTCTCTCCCTAGCTCCTGGCAACTATTAATTTGCTCTCTGCCTCTGTAGATGTGCCTCTTCTGGACATTTACCTAGATGGAATCATACAGTCAATGGCTTTTTGTATCTGGCTTCTTTTACTTAGTATGTTTTCAAGATTCATCCACGTTGTGGATGAATGTATCAGTACAGCATGTATCAGTTCTTTACCCATTTCCAGGCCAAATAATATTTCATTAAATAGTTACACTGTCTTGTTTTATCAATTTATCATTTGGTGATTTTATTTTTTGACTTTCTGTGTAATGCTTCCATGAGTACTTATATACAAGATTTTGGTCGACATATATTTTGGAAGTTTTTCCTATAGTGCAGATTGAGTGAATAGATATTTAGGAAAATAGCATATTCATGTAGTAGAGAGTGAGTAGAACTGAAATTAGGTTAAGTGTTTCAAAAAGATAACTTGCCTCTGACTTACTTTTTTCTCCTGAAACAAGTTTATTCCCTTGAAACCTTTCTATAGCAGTGTGTACAAGGCAAGAATCAGTAATTCCTCGAAGAGCTTCCCTGTGCTCAGAAATCTCCTAGAAGAGAAACAATGTCAACAGCAAAAATATAGAGGGAAAAATTCTTGGAATCAGGAGAGAACTGTTGTGGCAAGATTACTGATCTGTTAAAACTGGGTTGGACCTACTGTTATTTTTCTGTTCACACAGGACACACTGCTTTTTTCCCTCTTGCTGCTGTTGACTAGAACTAGAAAGAACAGAGTGTGGTGAGAAGAGAATTCGCCTCTCTGAGAGTGACTAGCTGGCTGCATTCAGAATTAACACAGGAGGAAGTAACTCTCTGATAACTATGATAGTTAGCTCTGAAGTATATGTGTTTTTTTTTTTTAAACCCCAACAAATTTTGAAGTCTAAGCACTATAATAGAAGAAAACTGCTCAAAAGTACATGGATATAAAACTTGAGCCTGAAGCAAAAAATTTTGCCACTCACCTCCTCCGCTAGATGTCTTCAGCAATTCCCCTTACTCTCAAATTTGAATGCACATCAAAATAACCTAGAGTGCTCTTTGTACGTGTATTAGTAGCTCCCTCCCCAGACTTTCTGATTTAGTAGCTTTCTAACAAATTTCCAGGTAATTCTAATGCTTATTGGTGTAGAGAGCTTACTGCAAGAGCTGCAGCTCTAAAATTACCATGATGATCTCAATTTTATCCCATAAAATTCCCTTTTACCTCAATGTTGGTTTTATTTGGCTCTGTGGATCGCAATCTGGTTAAGTCTTCCTGAAAGCTGACTGAGTTTGCTTATTTTTGCATTCACAGTCTTCAGTATAAAGAGCTGGAAATAAGTGCTTATGTTTTTGAGCGAATGGATAGAACTAATTTATACTAAGATGTCCGTGATCTAAAGAAACTTAATGTGTTCCCTTTCTGGGATATTTAAATTTTAAGGGAAAATCAACATAAAATTAACTAATCTTGAAATTATGAAAATATGACCCAAAAAACCATACAACCTAATTTTTTAAAAAAGATTTTATTTATTTACTTGACAGAGAGGGAGCACAAGTAGCCAGAGTGGCAGGCAGAGGGAGAGGGAGAAGCAGGCCCCCTGCTGAGTAGAAAGCCTGATGTGGGGCTCACTCCCAGAACCCTGGGATCATGATATGAGCAGAAAGCAAACACTTAACCATCTAATCCACCGAGGCAAGTATCCCCACATGACCTAATTTTTAAAATGTATAGAAAATTTGAGACACTTCACCAGAGATAGTATTTGGATAAAAAATCAGCACATGAAAAGATATGCAACATTAGTCATTAGAGAGATGCTTTAGAACCAGGATGAAATACAATTGCATTCATAACATTAAACTGTGTGACTCAGCAATTCTATTCCTAGGTCTTTATATAACTGTGATAAAAATATGTGTTCATGAAAATACGGTGCCCAAAGGTTGGTAACAGTTTTATTCATGCCATCAAAAACTGGAAATAATCCAAATGCCCCTCAACTGGTAAATGGATTAACAATCTGTGGAATATCTGCATAACAGAATATTACTCATTAGTGAAAAAGAGAGTAGTAGTGAGACATAGAAAAACACAAATGAATTTCAAATGCATTATGCCGAGTGAAAGAAGACTTGAAGGAAGATGCATGATATGGTTGTATTTTATATGATATTATAGAAAAAGGCAAATTAATAGGAAAAGAGAATAATCTATGATTGACAGGAGTTAGGAGTTAGGGGTGGGTGACAACAATGGGTTGGCATGAGAGATTCTGTTGTGGGGGAGGATGGAAGTGCTTCTATCTTGATTGTTGTAGTGTATATACAAGTGTATGACTTTGCTAAAACACTTAGAACTGTACACCACAAAGAATGTATTTCGTTTTATGCAAATTCTTTTGTTGTTGTTGTTTTATGCAAATTTAAAATAATTATTAAAAAAAATAGTATCACTAAAGATCTTTTTGGAGAGAAATGGGGTGTGAAGCTTGAAGCTTCATGGGTTAGGGGACAGATGACCTGGGTTAGGTATGGCTTGACCAAGTAGTTTCATTGAGTGGTTTGCTGCCAGTAGCAAGAGCTAGTGAGTAGTGACTTAACTTTTTAGGACATCAAGGAGAGCCTAGGAATGCCAGGAAGAGAAGTGGCCAATAAAATAAACAATCCGTCAGAATAAAAGTGAGGTCATAGGGTAACTACTTCAATTGTAAATTGAGGAGAAAGGGGCCAATGACAGATTGCTTCTTCTGAATAAGATATGGAAGGGAAAAAAAAATCTCATAAAGAATAGGATGAAAATGTTCCTCCTTGAGTGATTATCTATAGCAACATTACAGATTTCTCTTTGGTCCTCACTGAAAATACAACACCAGCCTCCTTATAGATTGGTTGTTCTGTGAAGGAAGTTATCCAGGGGGTTAGCTAAGGGTACATGAGAGGCAGAAAGGCCTAGATGAGTATCAATTCTGTCTTTTTAAGTTTAGAGCCCTTGTGAAAACGACTATGCTTTTTTGATTCTCATTTTCTCCAGCTATGATATAGTGTTAATGATAGCACATCTCGAGTATTGAGAAAATAAAATGAGATAATGCATGTATAGCATTGAGCATAATACCTGGAAGCCCTCAATAGGAAACCTTCAATAATTTGCAGTGAGCATCACATTGCTGCCTGATTTTAGGAGCATGCTTATGCTTATTTTTTTCAAGCTCATACTTGTATTTAATTTTTTTTTGTCAGCCTCTCATCAATAGGAGATTCTTAAGCCTAAGAAGCATCATCTTGCTGCCTAGAGAGTACATATAGAGAGAGAATTTGATGAGAGATATCTTACTCTCCAAAACACAAAATCTTTTATACTCAATACAAAGAACCTTCAAAAACAAGCTGTGACTTCCTCGCTCCAGAACTGGTTAACCTGTTGGGATATTTGGTAGATGAATTCTGCACCACGCTCTTTCCTTCACTATGCAGTAGACTGGGAGGCAGCAGCTGCTCTCTGTGCTCTTCTTCCAACACAGAAAACCAATCTCCCAGCACCAGGGGAGACCATTAAAAAGGGAAAAAATGCAAATGTCCAACACTGATTAGTTTTGCCAGCTGCTCTTCTTCCTCCAGAATTAATGGATTACCCATTTTAGCTGAAAAGTCCATTGGACAGACTCGGGTTTTGTTTTGGTTTGTTTGAAGAAATGGTATTAAAAAATAAATAATCCTTTCTAAGTCAAACCTGTCAAAAAATTTAACAAATGGAAGGAGGGTTAAAATAAAAAGAGATAGGTAATAGGCCTTTATTGGACTTTTTCTGAAAATATGTTTTTCCCTGTGAAGAGTCTAGTTATTTTAAACATGGGATTGAAAACTCAGATGCTTTGGAGAGGCTGCAGTATTGATGTAAATGAGTGAAGAAGCATCTGGGTGTGAGGCAATAGGGAATAGTGGTGAGTATGGGACTATTTTTTTTTTTGTTTTTCACGTATGAGGCAACGTTTTTTTTAAAGATTTATTTATTTATTTGACAAAAAGAAGGTGAGAGAGCACAAACAGGGGAGCAGCAGAGAGAGAAGGAGAAGCAGGCTCCCAGCTGAGTAGGGATGATGACCCTAGCCAAAAGCAGATGCTTAACAAACTAAGCCACCCAGATGCCCCTATGAGGAGACATTTGAATACAAAAACATTTCACTTTTCTTAGCTCTGCCATAGAGGGGAAAATAAAGTAGGTTGATGATAAATGACAACTGATACAACCTCAGAGATGTGGAGCAATCTTGGTTCCCATCATGGTTATACGGTGGACTGAAGAAGACACAACTAAATCAAACAGCTTTTATTCAACTCCAGTCGACTACTGTTCGTCAAGAATGTGAGCCCAGCATTATTAAATATTCAGTTATTCAAGAAACACCCCACATCTTGATTTTAGTGTGATTTCTCTACATCACATCACAAGTTTGATAATTTTAGTGCTGAAAATTCCTTCCATTTTGAAAAATAATGGTGTGGCCCAAGCACAGTATGTCTTTATGTTACTTTTAGCCAGTGGCTATCAATGGAACCTCTGTTTTGAACCTCAGCTTAACAAGTGCTGTGAGGGGAGTACAACTTTTTTGTAGATGGAGATCAATGGTAGAAACAACATAAGTTATGTCATAAATAATCTCTTACTGATCTTTAAAAGGATTGTGAATTAAATTGGTATTATAAAGTATGAAGTTACTTATTAAAGCATTATTCTAAAAGCAAAAGATGGAAAATAGACCAGATGTCTACTAATAAGGGATGGCTACATAAGTTATATTACACCCAAACAATACTATGTAACTATTAAAAATAAGGGAACTCTATAGTTCTATCATAGAACACATGCTAAAGTACATCATTAAGTTAAAATAACCAAAGTGCAGAAAACTGTGTAAAGCACGCTACTGTTTTATTTTTTAAAGTGTAAAATATATATGTTATGCATACTTTATATATAAATTGTGCTCTATTAAATAAAATATATAATGGTTTGTAAGATATAATCTCTGGAAGAATGTGAAATGAAAAGATAACAGTGGTGACTACCTCTGGGAAGGAGATGGAGCCTGAGGAAGTAAGGACGGGGATAAGGGGAGACATACTTTTTCTTTCATGTGTATTTGGTAACATTTGAATTTTTACCACATGCACATATTCCCCATTCAAAATAAATGTAATAAAAACAACACAGCAACCTCAAATTCATAGGCATAGTCTCTTCCAAAAAGGTAGTGGTAAGGTGGAGATGTGTTGTCATATCATTAGAAAGGATGGACATTTTTTCAGGAAATGCCATGGTTAGGAGGTGCTTCATCATCTTTCTACCACCTGTTTCTGATGGGCAGTTATGTTGGCTTCAGTGGATGGTCCCGGACTTCAGTATGAAACAGAACATAGTCACAGAAATTATCAATTTTTATTATTAAACTCAACAAGATCCTATCCATAAAGCACCAACTGGATACCATGGCAGTTCAAGTGCATGGAACTTGCTATCAGCTGGGTTTTCCAGCCATACCTTCCTTCCATTCTTTGTTATCTACATCATCTTCTTTGGGATATGCTCATATCCTCAGAAATGTTCCTGGTCTACCTGTTGGCTCCCCACTCCCTTGTCATGGTCCTGAGTTTGGCTCATTTATGAACATGATTAGTGTAGCTGTTGGCTTTACTAAATAATTTAGTGTTTCCTAGCATATACTTGGATTTTCCTGAGTTTGTCTGGGTTCTGTTGCAAATAAGTACTTCTTATAAGGAAAGGAATGAGATAACGAATGGACTTTCTTAATTTTACTTTTTTGATCTTTGTATATAGTTAGATCGATATAGATATGGAAATAAATATTAAGAAAGACAGGTTTATACATATATATGAAAGAATATAACAGAAACTGATAATGATGACTGACAATGGTGAAAACCTGATATGTATTCTTTTTAAGCTTAATAAGATGATTATGGAATTGACAAACTGTATTGCTTGATGTTGTAGGTGAGATGAGGAAAGGAAAAGCTATCTAGTTTGAGATATATAAACTATATATATCTGAGGAAAACAAAAAAAAAAGGAAAATTTCTAATCAGGGGAAATTTAGATAATTTTAATAAGTGATATTGAGACCTTGGCTAACCATCTAAAAAAAAAATATATATATATATATCCCTACCTCACTCCTTTTATCAAAGTAAGTTTGTGGAGTACAGAGATTAGAATGATCCTTAGGATCTTTGCCTCCTGGTATTTGTGCCTTTGTGTAATCCCTTTGGAAGGATCAGTGAGTTTCTTCTAACCATTGGGATGTGACAAATGTGTATGTGATCACATGTGTGTAATTTACATAAGGGTGTAATGCCCCTCTTGCTAGAGTTTCTCTCTCTCTCTTTTTGGCTTTGAAGAAGGAGGATGCCATGAATCCTATAGCAACAGGAAATGAATTTGGACAATAGTCTGAGGGACCTAAGAAGTGGAATTTTCCCTAGATGAGAACACAGTTCTGGCCAAAACCTTGCTCAGAGCCTGTAAACCCTAAGCAAATAACCCAGTTAAATAACGCCCAGCTCCTGATCCACAGAAACTGTAAGATAATAAATGTGTATTGTTTTAAGCTGCTAAATTTGTGGTAATTCATTATGCAGCATGGAAAACTAACAGGGTTCCATATGGATTAATGGATTAATTGTAAAAAGGAAAGAAAAGAAAACATACAAATAACTAAAAGAAAATGTAGGAGAATGCTTTCGTAATCTTGAAGTACAAAAGATATTTCTGAAGAAGAAATAAATCCCCAAAACCATACACACACAAAAAAGACTGACAAACTTGACCACATAAAGTATTTAAAATTCAACATGGAAAAAAATGCTATACTATAACTAAATTTCCTTAATTCTTTAGTGTCTGCAAATAAAGAAACAAAATCACCAACCAAAAGAAAAATGAACCAAGGATATTAACAATAGGTTCAAAGAAAAAGAAACGTAAATGTCTTTAACATTCAACAAAATGCTCAGCATTACTCATAATGAAAGAAATATAAATTTTAAAAAATGAGATTTCATGTTTCACTTAACAGATTCATTAAGATAAAAAGCTTGATAACACCAGAGAAACAGACACACATGTGCTATTGCTTAGAATATAAATTGGTGTAGCTTTTGGCAACAGAAATAAAAATTTGTAGCATACATATGCCAGTCTCTGTGTATAAATTCATTCAATAGTCATGTCCACATATGTGCAGTAACTTTTGAATAGCACACCTAGAAATAACCAAAAACACCCATTGGTAGAAGGCCTAATAAGTAAACTCAGGGGTAGCTTACTATAAAAAATATTGTCTTCTGTCTATAAGTCATGGTAAAAAATAATGTATTTGCTCAAGTTAAAAAAAATCAGCATTCGCACAGTTTATGCAGATGATTTGTTCTAAATTTTTCAGTAGTGTGTGTGTGTGTGTGTGTGTGTGTGTGTGTGTGTGTACACATTGGAAAAGAAGGGTGTACATATTGACCTCAGCCTAGGAAAGTGTCATATGGAGATGAAGAGCTAGATATGCATGGTCTTACAATCACATACTCTAGGAAGTAGTAACCAAGATGAAGGATTTAGAAAATTATAGTTACAAGAAGAGAGGCCTGGGAGCAGAAGACCAGCAAGATGGGGAGGAGTAATCATATCCTGGAGGTCAGTAAGTTAGGAAATCAGTGTCTCCTGGAAGTTCGTGGTTCTAGCAACCAGAGAATCCTAGATGTACCTAATTCTGGAGCAAAAGCTGTTTGTTTTCTGCGGAATCAACAGACAGCAGATACCATGCTAGGGCACTGGGGCAGGCGTCTGGGGAACTATAAGAAAGAATAAGAATTAGTCTCTATAGTCTAGCAGAAAAAAATTAAACATATTAAATTAAATAAAAATTAAGTAGCAGAATACTATACAATAGTATTTGTGAATTCACTGAATTCAAGCATCTTGTAATAATCTATTCCCTGGAATCTAAATTTGTCATAAAGTTCTAGGTAGTAGTTTACACATAATACTCTCTGATTTGATCTTCTCAACTAAATTTTAAGGGAGTCTTAATACTCCTATATTATAGGTGAGATTCATAGAGGTAAAGCTCTTCTTTTTAAAGACCTTAGAAAGTGGTCTCAGGATCTGGGAGGAACCATGGGGAAGAGTGAGAAACATGGGTGCAGAAGACTAAGGAAAGATTGAATCCAGTTATGGGAGACCAATTTTTAGATACCTCAACCAGTCTACAAGATCATCTTGCCTCAAACATGCTCCTTTTCTGTATCCTCTATCTTCATAAATATTTTTTAGCACTTCCTGTGAGTTCAGATCATCATTCCAGGATATGGGGTTATAGTGAACTGGATAGACATGTTTGTTTTCTCTCTTTTGAATGGAGCATTCTAGAAAGGAAGCTAGAGAATGAGGATGTAACAAATAAGAGAGTAACATTCTGGAAGAAGAGATAGAGAATAAGAGTAATATATACAGAAGCAAGATTTTGATAAGTATTATAAAAAAAGAGTGAAGCAAGACAAGAGGACAGAGATTAGTGGTAGGGAGGAGGAGTGGGAAAAGTGTTTTTTTTTTCATATGGTTGGATGAAGACTTTCTGAGGGGAGTCATTTGAAGACAGAGCTGAATAAATGAGAGAGAATCATAGGAAAATCTGAGAGAAAAGCTCAAGGGCAAAAGTGGTGGGATGGTCATGAGCTTTCCTTGTTGAGGGAGCAGCAAGGGCTTCAGCATGGCTAGGCTGAGGTGGGCAGGAGAGAATGTACAAGAAAATGAGCTCAGAGTGGTAGGCAGAGCCAGGTCACGTAGAGCATTGTAGGGCATGACAAGGAGCTTGGATTGCATCCAGCTCAGAAAGTTTTGTGGAGGAAGATTTTTTAAAATTAACATATAATGTATTATTTGCTTTAGGGGTACAGGTCTGTGAATCATTGGTCTTACACAGTTCACAGCACTCACCATAGCACATACTCTCCCCAATGTCCATAACCCAGCCACTCTATCCCTTCCCCCCAACCCCCAGCAAATCTCAGTTTGTTTCCTGAGATTAAGAGTCCATATAGTTTGTCTCCTTGTTTCCTGAGATTAAGAGCCCATATAGTTTGTCTCCTTCCCTGGTCTCATCTTGTTTCATTTTTTTCCCTCCCTCCTACCCATAACCCACTGCCCTGCCTCTCAAATCCCTCATATCAGAGACATCATATGATAATTGTATTTCTCTGATTGACTTATTTTCCGTAGCATAATACCCATTAGTTCCATCCATGTTGTTGCAAATGGCAAAAATTTCGTATTTTTGATGGCTGCATAGTATTCTATTGTGTATATATACCACATCTTCTTTTTCCATTTATCTGTTGATGCACATCTAGGTTATTTCTATAGTTCAGCTATTGTGGATACTGCTGCTATAAACATTTGGGTGCACATGCACTTTCGGATCACTACATTTGTATCTTTAGGGTAAATACCCAGTAGTGCAATTTCTAGGTCATAGTGTAACTCTATTTTCAAATTCTTGAAGAAACTCCATACTGTTTTCCAGAGTGGGGCACCAGCATGCATTCCCACCAACAGTGTAGGAGGGTTCCCCTTGCTCTACATCCTTGCCAACATCTTTTATTTCCTGACTTGTTGATTTTAGCCATTCTGACTGGTGTGAGGTATTATCTCACTGTGGTTTTGACTTGTACTTCCCTGATGCCGAGTGATGTGGAGCACTTTTTCATGTGCCTGTTGGCCGTCTGGATGTCTTCTTTGCAGAAATGTCTCCTCATGTCTTCTGCTCATTTCTTGATTGGATTATTCATTCTTTGGGTGCTAAGTTTGCTAAGTTGATAATAGATTTTTGGATATTAGCCTTTTATCTGATGTGTCATTTGCAAGTATCTTTTCCCATTCTGTCAGTTGTCTTTTGGTTTTGTTGACTATTCCTTTGCTGTGCAAAAGCTTTTGATCTTGATGAAGTCCCAGTAGTTCATTTTTGCCCTTACTTCTCTTGCCTTTACCAGTGTTTCTAGGAAGAAGTTGCTGCAGCTGAGTTTGATGAGGTTGCTGTTTGTGTTCTCCTCAAGGATTCTGATGGATTCCAGTTTCACATTGAGGTTTTTCATCCATTTTGAGTCTATTTTTGTGTATGGTGTAAAGAAATGGTCCAGTTTCATCCTTCTGTATGTGGCTGTCCAATTTTCCCAACACCATTTGTTGAAAAGACTGTCTTTTTTTCCATTAGATATTCTTTCCTGCTTTGTCGAAGATTAGTTGACTATACACTTGAGGGTTCATTTCTGGCCTCTCTATTCTGTTCCATTGATATACGTGTTGTTTTTGTGCCAGTACCATACTGTCTTGATGATGACAGCTTTATAATAGAGCTTGAAGTCTGAAACTGTGTTGCTGCCAACTTTGGTTTTCTTTTTCTAAACTTCTCTGGCTATTTGGGGTCTTTGCTGATTCCATATAAATTTTAGGATTACTTATTCCAATTCTTTGGGGGGGGGAAGGATGGTATTTTGATAGGGATTGCATTAAATGTGTAGATTGCTTTAGGTAGCATAGACATTTTCACCAAATTTGTTCTTCCAATCCATGAGATGGAATATTATTCCATTTCTTTTAGTCTTCCTCAATTTCTTTCATGAGTACTTTATAGTTTCCTGAGTACAGATTCTTTGCCTCTTTGGTTAGGTTTATTCCTAGGTATCTTATGGTTTTGGGTGGAATTGTGAACGGGATGAACTCCTTAATTTCTCTTTCTTCTGTCTTGCTGTTGGTGTATGGAAATGCAACAGATTTCTGTGCATTGATTTTATATTCTAACACTTTACTGAATTCCTCCTGCATGAGTTCTAGCAGTTTTGGAGTACAGTCTTTTGGGTTTTCCAAATAAAGTATCATATCATCTGCAAAGAGTGAGTTCGATTTCTTTTTTGCCAGTTTGAATGTCTTTAATTTGTTTTTGTTGTCTGATGGCTGAAGCTAAGACTTCTACTACTATGTTGAGTAGCTTTGGTAATAGTGGACATCCCTGCTGTGCTCCTGACCTTAGGGGGAAAGCTCTCAGTTTTTCCCCCATCGGGAATGATATTTGCTGTGGGTTTTTCATAGATGGGTTTTTTTGAGGTATTGAGGTTCGTACCCTCTATCCCTACACTTTGAAGAGTTTTGATCAAGAAAAGATGCTGTACTTTGTCAAATGCTTTTTCAGCATCTATTGAGAATATCATATGGTTCTTGTTCTTTGTTTTATTAATTAATTATTAAATCACATTGATTGATTTGCAGATTTGAACCAGCCTTGGTTCTTCTTCTATATCACTAATTCTCTATCCTGCCTCATTTATCCTAGCAGTAAGAGCCTCTATTTTTTTATTGTACCTCACTGATAGCTTTTTTAATTTCAACTTGGTTGGATTTTAGTTCTTTTATTTCTCCAGAAAGGGATTTTATTTCTCAAGAAGGGGATTCTCTAGTATCTTCCATGCTTTTTTCAAGCCCAGCTAACCCATACATACAAAAATAAAGGTAAACACAATGAAGGGATGGAATATGAGGCTAAATATGAAAATTTAAAAAAATTCTAAAAAATGAATTGATAAGAAAGGATTTTATTTCTCCAGAAAGGGATTCTCTAATATCTTCCATGCTTTTCTGAGCTCAGCTAGCACCTTGATAATCATCATTCTGAACTCTAGTTCTGACATATTACTAATGTCCGTATTGATTAGGTGCCTCGCTGTTGGCACTGCCTCTTGTTCTTTTCTTTTTTAAGTGAGTTTTTCCACCTTATCATTTTATTCAGATAAGAATAGATCAGTGAGAGTACAAAATGCTAAAGGGGTAACAATGACTCCAGAAAAATATGCACTAACCAAATTAAAAAAAAAAAAAACTGGGGAGAGAAGAAAGGAGGAAAAAGAAAAAAATATATATATAAAATGAAAAATATATATATACACATATATATGATTTGTATGATGAATAGAACAGAGTCACACATTTGATTTTGGGTGTATTTTGATCTATTAAAAGAAAGTGTCTCCCAAAATTTTACAGAAAGAAAAACATATACATACAAAAATAAGAGTAAACATAATGAAGGATGGAATATCACTGTAAAGATGAAAATTTAAAAAGATTCTAAAAAAGGAATTGATAAGATATGAACCTGGTTGAAAAAAAAAAGAGGAAAGAATGTGATCAAGTTGGAGACTAGAACAAAGTGATGTGCTAGATTTAGGGTATATTTTGATCTATTAGTAGAAACTGTATCCCAGAGTTTTAAAGAAAAAAACCTATAGTATACAGAAAAAAAAAAAAAAAAAAACCAACAACCTAAGTACAATGAAAGCATAAAATCTGACTATAACAATAAAAATTTAAAAAGATTTTTAAAAAGGTATTGATAAGATAAAATAGTTAATAAATGACAAAATTGGAAAGAGGAAAAATTTTAAAAAAATGAATAAGGTAAAATAAAATTTAAAAAGTTTAACTTTGGGGCACCTGGGTGGCTCAGTGGGTTAAGCCGCTGCCTTCGGCTCAGGTCATGATCTCAGGGTCCTGGGATCGAGTCCCGCATCCGGCTCTCTGCTCAGCAGGGAGCCTGCTTCCTCCTCTCTCTCTGCCTGCCTCTCTGCCTACTTGTGATCTCTCTCTGTCAAATATATAAATAAAATCTTTAAAAAAAAAAAAAGTTTAACTTTGAAAGACCAAAGGATCATGGGGAAAAAGCCATGAACTATGTGTTGCCTTTACCTAGCTCTGGAATTCTGTAGTTCTCATTGATTGGTGAACATGGTCTTTGCTGGATATTCTTGCTGATTTACCTGGAGAGGGTCCTGTTGCAGTGAGTCTCAAATGTCTTTGCCTGAGGCGGAATTGCACTACCCTTGCCAGGGACTGGACTAAGTAATCTGTTCAGGTTCATTGTCAGAGCTTTTGTTCTCTGAACACTTTCAGTACTGCTTTGGAGGATGGGAATGACAATGGCGGCCTTCTGATCTCCAGCCTGGAGGAGCTGAGAGCTGGGGCTCCACTCCTCAGTGCACCCTCAGAGAAAGCAGTCAATCCCTCCCTTGGCCCTGGTCTCTGGCTGTGCTCTGTGTTCATCCAGCCTGTGACCAGGCATTTCTATCTCTGGTGCACAATTCCATTTGGAGTCTCCAAACCCAGCAGATTCCTGCAGCACACCCCTGTGCTGCTCCTCCTGGAGGAAAAAGGAGGGGGGGTCTCCCTGGGTCTGCTGCTTTTGGGGTCCCTGCTTAAAGAGTAGTGGCCTGATTGTGCCTCGGATCATGGTTTAAGGTAACCTGAAGCTGAGAGTCCCCTCCTCGGCTCTATCTCTGCAGCTGGCTTTCCTGCTCTGATACCTGGGAGCTCTGCTGCTCTCAGACACCCGTGATCTTTTTGTGACCCCACGCATCGTGAGACCACACTGTCCCTGTGAGGGCTCCATCCCCTGTTCAGCTTCTGGAGCAACATCCCTCAGTGGAGCAGACTTCTGAAAGTTCTGATTTTATGCTCTGCTGCTCTACTGCTTGCCGGGAGCTGGCCCCGCCCCCCGCAGTCTATCTTCCTGTATATTGCCTCAGATTCACTTCTCTGCATGACCTACGTTCCAGAAAGTGATCTCTTTTCTGTTCCTAGAATTGCCACTGTTCTTCTCTTTGCTATCCTGTTGAGTGTACAGGTGTTGATAATGGTTTAATAACTATGTAGCTGAACTCCTGGGACCCAACGATATTAAGTGTCCTACTCTTCTGCCACCTTGCTCCTCCCTCACCCCTTCTCCAGAGATGGGTTTTGATTCTTGCTAAGGAAAGATAGCTCTGCAGTAGGGAGAACAGACCATATGTAAGAGTGAAAACAGAGAGCTGTTAGGAGACTATCTCAGGTGACAGGTGATGGGAGCTATGAGGAGGGCAGAGGCAGGCATTGGGAAGAAAAGTGATCAGGTATTGGAGGTGGAACCCACAGGATTGTTTAATGGATTAAATATACAGGGAAAGATGAATAATGAAAAATATGAGGTTGACTCAGATTTTTGACCTGAGCAACTAAATGGTACCAGTTAAAAAGATGGCAAAAATCAAACCATTCTACTTCTCTGCTTAAGCACTTACTGATTCCACATCACAGGCAGACTTTTTAGCATGGCCTCTAAGCCCCTCCCATAATCTGCATGATCTGCCTTTCCAGGCTTATCTCTAGCTCCCCTGTTTTTCTCTCTGTGTTCTCTAGCAACTGCCTTGTTCTCCTGCACATCATGCTGCTTCTTACATTTGTGCTTTTGCTCATGCTCACGGCTCACTACAGAATTCTTGGTCTCCTTACATTCAGGCCTCAGTGTGGGTATCACTTCCTCCAGAAAGCAGTTTCTGACTTCCCAACTAGTATTACGCTGTGTTAACTAGCTGGAATTTAAATAAAAAATTGGGGGGAGAAAAAGGAAGAAACCAGAATGCAGAAGTCTATCTAGACTAGTTAACTGAAACCTCAGGACCAAACATAGAAACTCTGACTTGGCCACTGGCAATCCTGAGGAACTTTGAGTACTTACGAGGTGATTTTGATTAAGATAATACTTTCTACTTCCATCAACTTCATTGTAAATGGCATGATTTCATTCTTTGTCATGGCTGAGTAACAGTTCATTGTGTGTGTATGTGTGTGTATTTATCCACAACTTATTTATCCATTCATCAGTTGATGGATGTTTGGACTCTTTCCATAATTTGTGTATTGTTGATAATGCTGCTATAAACATTAGGGTGTGTATGCCCCTTCAAATCATATTTTTGTAACCTTTGGGTAAATGCCTAGTAGTGCAATTGCTGGGTCATAGGGTAGTTCTATTTTTAACTTTCTGAGAAACCTCCAACTGTTTTCCAGAGTGGCTGCACCAGCTTGCATTCCCACCAACAGTGGGAATGGGCTCCCCTTTATCCACATCCTTGCTAACATCTGTTGTTTCCTGTATTGTTAATTTTAGCCATTCTGACAGGTGTGAGGCGATATCTCATCATGGTTTTGATTTGTATTTCCCTAATGATGAGTAATGTTGAGCATCTTTTCATGTATTTATTGTCCATATGTATGTCTTCTTTGGAAAAATGTCTGTTCATGTCTTCTGCCCATTTCTTAAGTGGGTTATTTACTTTTGGGGGGTGTTGGGTTTGGTAAGTTCTTTACAAATTTTAGATACTAACTCTTTATCAGATATGTCATCTGTAAATATCTTCTCCCATTCTGAAAGTGCTTTTTGGTTTTGTTGATTGTTTCCTTCACTGTGCAGAAGCTTTTTATCTTGACGAAGTCCCAGTAGTTCATTTTTGTGTTTGTTACCCTTGCCTCTAGAGATGTATCTAGTAAGAACTTGCTACATCTGAAGTCAGAGAGGTTGCTATTCATCTTCTCCTCTAGAATTTTGATGGATTATTGTCTCACATTTAGGTCTTTAACCTATTTTGAATTTGTATTTGTGTATGGTGTAAGTATATAAACCAATTTCATTCTTCTGCCTGTGTGCTGTTCAATTTTCCCAGCACCAGTTGTTGAAGAGATTGTCTTTTTTCCACTGGATATTCTTTCCTGCTTTCTTGAAGATTAGTTGACGAAATAGTTGTGGGTCCATTTCTGTTTTTTTTTTTTTTAATTCTATTCCACTTTTCTATCTGTCTATTTTTGTTCCATTGGTCTATGTGTCTGTTTTTGTGTCTTGACAACTACAGCCTTGCGATATTGCTTGATGTCTGGAACTGTGATGCCTTCAGCTTTGCTTTTCTTTTTCAATATTGCTTTGACTATTCAGGGACTTTGTGGTTCCATACAAATTTTAGGATTGTTTGTTCTAGTTTTGTGAAAAATGCAAGTGGTATTTTGATAGGGACTATATTAAATGTGTAAATTGCTTTGGGTAGAATAGACATTTTAACAATATTTGTTCTTCCAATCCATGAGCATCCTTTAAAACATTTTTTGCCTAGAGGATAATGCCAGTACATTAGCTTCTTCCCACAGTACTCTGTTATATATTAGAATTGTGTATGAACATTTACTTAGATAACATTTTAGGGTCTTTAGTTACTGACAAATACCGTGCACTTATTTATAAAGAAGTTTCACATACAAGATGACCAGGAGGTGTGAGCAGTGGGGAGGGAAACTCCAGCATCCTCTAGAGGACATTCATATACTGTCCTCCAGGACATTCAGCTGCCAGCACAACTTATCCATGTGCTTCCTAAGTTGCTCATATCAAAATTCAACCAGGTCATATATTTCTGCTTGTGTTGCATCATTTTCCCTCTTGAATGTCTGTGGAGTTCACTTTCTACCTAAAACTTTCTTTTTGACAAGATTTGAACTTGGGCATTTGCGCTTAGATACTTCCTTAATGTGCTTTCTTTGGAGGAAGGATTAGCTCATTTATGTTTCAATTTGGGATTTAAAAGAAAATAAATAGTACTTGATAAGTCTTTCCTTCTTTTTTCTTTCTCTTCTTCCAACACAGAATACCTACCATTCATGAAACGTGTCTTAAAAGATGGAGGAAAATAAAGGCTGGATGCTGCCCTCAAGGAAACTATGATAAGGTACGGAACCTGACATGCACTCACACAGGTAGCTATGATATAAAGGCAAATGTGGAAAAAAAAAAAAAAACCCATCCCAAAATGAAAGTGGGGAGAACAAGCAAGATTTAAGGAGAATTCATAGGAGAGAGATTGGGCTTCTATTAGGTTGATAAAGGAAGCCTTCATGAAGTACGTAGTTTTTGAGTTGTCCTAATGGATAAATGAGAGGTTGCCAATTTTTTTTTTCTCATATGAAATTACTACAGGTGTTTCAGAAACAAAACAAAACAAACAAACAAAACAAACAAACAAAAAATCAGGGAATTGTAAAGAAAGAAAGAAAGTGAGGGGTACCTGTGTGACTCACTTTTTTGAGCATCTGACTCTTGGTTTTGACTCTGGTCTTGATCGCGGGGTCATGAGATTGAGCCCCTTGTTGAGATTCTTTCTCCTTCCTTGTCCCTTCTGCTCTGTTCCATCCCCTGCTTTCTCTCTCTTTCAAATAAATAAATAAAATCAGGGGGGAAAAAGAGAAGAAGGATACTTGGGTGGCCCAGTTAAGCTTCTGATTTTGGCTCTGGTCATGATCCCAGGGTCCTGGGATCAAGCCCCACATTGGCTTCCCTGCTCATTGGAGAGCCTGCTTCTTTCTCCATCTGGTGCTCCCCCGGCTTGTGCTCTCTCTCTGACAGATAAATAAATAAAATATAAAAAAAAAAAAAAAGAAGAAAAGGAAAGTTAGTCATGTTTATAGATGCTTTGGGTTGATTACCCAATATCCTTTCCCTCCTTTCTTAATAAAATAACCTTGATTACATTCAGGGTGGCAATGTCCCCCTCACCACCACCAAATACTACAATACCCAGCCAACTTTGTGACAGACACATTACCCATGAAATTAAATTCTGGCCAATGAGATATAAGTGAAAAAGTGGAAATTCCAGAAGGCTCCATAAGAGAGATGAATTCCCTGGGAGATTTGGCCCTCTTGCCCTTCCCCATTTTTCTTTCTTGACACCTGGTATAAAGGTGATGGTTAAGTATCCAGCAGTCAAGGTAGACCAGGAAGTCACTTTGAAAATGTCCTTATATATTAGTGAGGATAGACTAGTTTATGCTATAATAAGACTAATCCCCAAATCTCTGTGGCTTTATACTTCTTCCTCACCTAAATGTCTAATAGACTTCAGCAAAGAACATGTGCTGTCACCAGCTGATGGAGGTTTCCTCTTGATCTGTGCTTTCAAAATCATGATAGTGAGTAGAAGGACACATATAAAGAATTGTGCACTGGCTCTTAAAACTTCTGCATGAAAGAGATACATGTTATTTCTCCTCACAGTTTGTCAAAGCAAGTTACATGTCACACGAAAATTCAAAGGAGGAGGGAAGTACAATCCTACCATGTGTTTGAAATGATAGAAGAAAAACTATTAATGAGTAGAAATAATGACTTCTGTATTATGTGCTAGGATAAGGAGCAGAAAAGTTAGAATGCTCCTAAATTCTTAATGACTTTGCAAATTGTCATACCAAGCCTTGACTTGCTATCTCCAGATTTCTTCCTCTTGAGAGAATAAACCCCCATGTGTTTAAATTATTATAATTTTTGGCTTTCTGTCACAGGGAACCAAATTTAATCCTAATGGATTCATTTCTCCTTCACCATTCAGGCCAAACAACCAATATTATTTGCTGAATGTACTGGAGAGGAGACATGCATCTTTGAGTCCTTGCCATGCTCTTAGAAACTTCTGAGAATGGGGTGCCTGAATGGCTCAGTGGGTTAAGCCTCTGGCTTTGGCTCCGATCATGGTCTCAGGGTCCTGGGATCGAGTCCCGCATCGGGGTCTCTGCTCAGTGGGGAGCCTGCTTCCCCCTCCCCCTCTGCCTGCCTCTTTGCCTCCTTGTGATCTCTCTGTCTGTGTCAAATAAATAAACAAAATCTTTAGGAAAAAAAAAAAAAGAAGCTTCTGAGAGTGGCAGCCATGGCAGAGCTTGGCACATACATTCCAGGTTTGTGTCATGTGATTATGCTATCCTGCACATGAGTAATTGGATCAAGGTTAGAGACATCTGTCTATAGGCTGAGCAGACCACAGGCCATGAACTGGTCTAGCCTGAGAGCTCTTCCCAGTACAAGGGGCTCCATATTGGGTGATGACTAAGTGACTGAGTCAGACCCTCCAATTCATGTTTTTGTTTTTTTAAGATTTTATTTATTTATTTGACAGACAGTGATTACAAGTAGGCAGAGAGGCAGGCAGATCGAGAGGGGGAAGCAGGCTCCCCACTGAGCAGAGAGCCCAAAGTGGGGCTCGATTCCAGGACCCCAGGATCATGACCTGAGCCGAAGACAGAGGTTTTAACCCACTGAGCCACCCAGGTGTCCCTCCAATTCATGTTTTTGAATTTGAAACACACAAATGACAGTAGAAAGATACTGAGAGATCAGCAGAGGTTAAGAGAAGCTGCGTTCATGATAGACTATCAGTCCCTGGAGTATCTGACTACCTCTTGCAGAGCATTGTCACAGTTTTGAACAGTGCATGAGGTCTGGCTGTGTTAGTGCTAAGAACTTTCCTGCTTTTCCATTCTTCTTTGTGTGGCTATACAATACATTTTCTATGATGTGATAAAAAATTAGGGACCAGCCAACACAGGGTTTGTCCTCCTCCTATGTTCTCTATTGTACCTACTGATGATTTTTTAAATGGTACTTTTGTTCAGCCATATATCATGATCATCTTTCCGTGCCATTAAATATTCTTTACAACAGCATATGGCTGGTATATAGTACTCTATTGTATGACCGTATTACTTAATCAGTCTCTTACTGTTGGATATTTGGTTATCAACTATTTTTGTTTGTATGTTTGTTTTGATTTTATACACAGACTCAAACTCAACATATAAAATTAAATATTTGAATACATCCATGATATTTTTATAGGTAAGAGTTTGACAAGCAGATGATGAGAAGCAAGACATTTTAAGCCAGGAATATGGCATGAGATAAATGCAAAGTCGTGAAGTAAAAAGCACAAGGCGTGTTATCAAGTATTGAAATTTTGCTAGTGTTGGCTACATGTAAGGGGGCCAGTGGCCAAATTATTGATAGACTTCAATGCCAAGTTAAGGCACAGTCATTAATGAGGTTGTTTTTTGCATATGTGGACAGAAAACCTTGACTATCTTGGAGTGAATTTCTTTGTTTCTGCAAGGCTAATGGTTGTGTTAGAGACAGTCAGCAGAAGTTAATTTGGCCCATTTCATGTTAGTGTAATTTATAGTAAATGAGAAAAATTATCCTTTTTTTACTTTGTATTGTGCTTTATTAAAAAGAAATACTATGCTTTTATGGGGACTTTACCAGTATAGAAATAGTCTAAAGACAAATAATATCCTAAGTGGAGGTAATTCTATTTCAGGTTCATACCACCACTTCATGTATGTGTCAACCTTTCAGGAACAAACTGAGGGTTTTGGAGTGGGGGTTAGGTGAGCCTGGTGGTGGGTATTAAGGAAGGCACATATTGTATGGAGCACTGAGTGTGGTGCATAAACAATGAATCTTGGAACACTGAAAAGATAAAATTAAAAATATATATATAAACAGTGTTTCACTCAATCCCCAAAAGAGCCTAGCTCAAACGGAAGATAACCTGCCCATTTTACTGATGAAGGAACTGAGGTTAGGTGATCTAAAGAAATAGAATATCAGAGCTAGTATGTTAGAGCTTGACTTTTCAAGATCACCAGAGCCAATGTCTACATCTTCCAGTGATGACAGTGAGGCTAAGCTCAACTATTAACCACCATCACACAGTTCTTGCAAAGAAGGTAGGTCTGTGCCCCTTTGACTTCACATCCCATTTTCTTTCTCCTTGCTATGATGTCATCCAGCCAGTTGGCAGCCATGTCTGGATAAAGGATCAGGTAGACTGATGCCAAATTCAGTACTCTTTCCAAAAAAAAAAACCGAAAAAAAAAAACAAGTGGAAATACTCTTGTCCTGCTTTCTTTCCTCAAGGAATTCTTAAACTTTAATATGTGTAAGAATCATCCAGGAGCTTGTTTAACATGAAGTGCCCCAGACCCAGCCCCCAGACACTCCCTTTCAGCAGGCCTGGGGTTAGATCCAGGTATGTGTATTTTTAACAAACTCCTCAGGTGATTATGAGAAAGGTGATATATACAGAGCAGACTGTAAGAAACACTGCCTATCCAATTTTGAGCTTGAAATATGCTTTGTCTCCTCTTCAAGCATGCCTGCTCTTAGAGATGTGACTCCAGCCCCACCTTGTTGTAACCCCTTATCAGTTCTATGTGTTTTGCAAATTGCATTTGCTCTTCATTGATGGACAAATCAGGTCAGCACTGCCAGGCCAATAAGAGCTGGATTTTCCCTGGCCTCATGCATCAGTGACATATTTGCCAACATCAGCCCAGTTCCGACATCCCCGCAATCGGCAATGGTTGATGATGATGCAGGATACACATGACTCGATTTGCAGAGAGCCTGCTAAGCTTTCAGGGAAGTCAATAAGAAAAATCTCATTTTGATCTGCAGCTTGAGCTCATTTGATTTGGAAGTTACTGGTGGCAAAAGAAATATGGGGCCTGGGAATGTCTCTTCAAGCCCCTCTCTGACTGTAATCACCCCTAAGAAGCAGTTTTCTCTGTCTCCTCCTGTTAGATCCAGTGTGTCAGCAACAGAGGCGTGAAAAAAAGCAGCAACATCTCAGACTTTCTGGATGATTCTTCTAGCTCACTCTGAACGGTGAAGAAAGGGTCAAAACAGCAAACACACCATTCCCCCAAACCATTCTCTGCCTGACTTCTAGGAAACCCATTTGACTTTTCACCTAGGTCTGGGGCTTCCAGCTTGATGAGGTCAGATAGGAAGAAGTGAAAACATCATGTTACCTTGTGAAGTAGCTCTTGGGTCTGGATGCTGCTTAGGCTAACGTGCATGTCAAAATGGTTACATTTACCTCCTGAATAATCCACGGAAGTCTGTTTATTCTCCCTGACATTACCTTAATGTCTCCTTTAGAGTCTATGATCTCCTCCTTTCTGATTTCCCTGTTCCCACTTTTTCCCATCAAATCCATTATCCACGGAGCAGCGTGGGTGATCTTCATATCCCATTCCTCATTATAGCCCTACGGTGGCTTTGCATAAAGATGACGTCTACACCTGTGCTGTCCATTGCATTAGCCTCTAGCCACAGGTGCCTGTTGAGTGGTTGAGATGTGGTGAACCTGAATTGAGATGAATTATAAATGTAAACATCAGATTTCAAAGATTTATTAGAAAAAAAGGATGTAAAATATATTAATAATTCTATATTGATTTTATATTGAAATAATATTTTAGATATATTGGGTTAACTAAAATATATTATTAAATTTAACCAGCTCTTTTTTACTTCTTAAAATGTGACTACTAGTAGATTTAAAATTACGTATGTGGCTCAAATTATATATCTTGGACAGTGCTGATCTGGATTCTTCAACATGGTCTGCCCCATCTTGCTCTGTTTCTATCTTGCACCCTCATTTTGGCCATATGAATTTCCTTTACTCTCTTGAATTACTCACTCATCCTCTAGTTTCTGGGATTTGGGTGGGCTATTGTTTCCTTCCATTACTTCTTTTTCACTAACTCTTACTCATATTTTGGTATGTCTTCGGGATGTCATTTCTTAGATGTCACTAGCTCTAGAAAATTATTCTTGACTTTGTGAATCTGGCTTAGATGCCCCTTCTGTGGCTCCAGTAGAATCTCTACACTTTATCCTCTGTAATACTGTCCATAGTCCTTTGGATTTACTAGAAAAAAATAACAGCACATATGTATAAGGGACATATGCACATATATATGTGCCCATTTTACTAAATTGTAAACTCCATTAAGATGAGAGCTAAAACTCTCTTATGAACCTTTAACCCCAGAGTAGAAAACACAATAAATATTTGTTGAGTAAGTCTCATCACTTCATTAAATAAGCAAGGGAATTGAGGTTCAGAATGGAGAGACTTCCTACCCAAGTCACACAGTGAATTCATGGCAAAGTACCTTAGGACATTGGCATGCAGCAGGAACACAAATTTAAATAATGTATGACACTGGGAGAATTTTTAAAAATTCTGTGGACAGAGATTTGGGCATGTTGGTTTAATTTTGCCCAAAAAGGTGAAGAAAGAGCTAACTACCTTATATAGAAGCAACTGTTCTGGTTGGAACACTCTCCGGCTTAAGAAAATCCCTACCCCATCAACTCTGATTCAGATACTTTACTTCTGGCATTGTAGGGTTAGAAGGAATAGGAATGGGGAAGGAAGTGACAAGACTGTGGAGATCGTGACAATATATAAGTGGAACAGTTATATAGGGCAAGCTGAGTCAGGGCTTTGATGTGCTGCACGGAAATTGTTTACCTGGATTATAAACCACAGGTCATTTCTTGAGATGTGGGCACAGCCATTCCTCATGTTGACATGTTTCTGAACAGAATGAAACAAGAAGAGTGTTTGAAGCCTCCAGGGTTCTGGTATCATCCTTAGCCAAACTTGCATTTGGGAGAAAATCCTATCGGATTCTAGCAAGACATAATTTAGTGTATTTGCAAAATGCGTCATATCATAAATTCTTTTGGAAAAAAGTGATATAAAGAGAAATCTATTTTCTATAGGATTTTCTGCTTTAAATGCATCATTTTCTCTCCTATATAAGCTCAATGCAGAAAAGTTGGAAAACATTTCAACACAAAGAAGGAGAACTTACTCCATAATTTCATCACCACAAATAATCCCACTATTTATACTTTCTGTAAGTCTTTTTAATGTTATTCATGTATATTCACTAATATAGCTTTATAAAAGATACAAGTAGGATACTACGAATACTATTTAATAGTATTTTTCCTCTTAGATATATATCATGAACAATCTCTTATGTCAATAGTAGTATGATTTTTATTGCTTAATATTCTAATATATTTAAACCCTCCTAACAATCTTCTATTATTGAACACTTAAATTGTTTCCAATTTTTCAGTATTATAAATTACTCTAGAGTAAATTTCTTATGCACATATGTCTGATTTTTTCCAAAGGATAAATTTGTAAAAGTACAATTTTTTACTTAAAGATAATGCACATTTTAAAGAATGTTGGCATTTATTTTTAATCAGCCTTCTAAAAGTACTTTCTTTAAAAATTTTTTAGTATTTCGAAGTATTCTTTGCATACAAGTTCTTTCATGTTTTTAAGCTGTACCATTTACTGTCAAGAAATTTGTCTCCATAAGTTGATACACCTAAAAGGGAATTCCCCAAAAATGTCAAAATGAAATAAATATTAGACTCTGAATCATATTGATATCCACTTTCATCTAGATCCTTAGAAGTGGTATTTTCTAAAATGCTCAATGGGAAGAGTTCTGTGTTCTGGTAGGTTTGAGCAGTTGTGTCCTCCATCTCTACGCAGATCTTGAAAAATCCTGCAGTAAATTTGAACAGGTTCAAATCTTTCTTTCTTAAGGCTATTTGGTCACCAAACTACTAAAAAACAAACAAATAAACAAACAAAACTAAGCCTACAAATATTCCAATGCATACTCTTAGAAATCCACGTGTTTAAAGTAAGTTCAAGGCAGCTTATATTATAGGGGCTATATGTGTGGTTTTTTTTTTTTTAAGGTTTTGTATTTTTTAAAAAATTTATTATTATTTTAAATTTCAGTATAATTAACATACAATGTTATATTAGTTTTAGGTGTACAATATAGTGATTCATACATTACTCAGTGCTTATCACCATAAATGTACTCTTTTTAAAAAAAGATTTTATTCATTTATTTGAGAAAGGGAGAGAAAGAGAGTGCACAAGCATGGAGGGAGGGGCAGAGGGAGAAGCAGACTCCCCTACTGAGCAGGGGGCCTGCCGGCAGGGCTCAATCCCACGACCCTGGGTTCGAGACCTAAGTTTATGGCAGACTCTTAACCAATTAAGCCACCCAGACACTCCGTAAGTGTACTTTTCATCCCCTTTACCTATTTCACTCATCCCTCCACCATCCTCCCCTCTGATAACCATCAGTTTGTTCTCTACATTTAAGAGTCTGTGGGGTTTTTTTGGTTTGTTTTGCTTCTTAAATTCCACATACAAGTGAAATTGAGTGGTATTTGTCTTTCTCTGACTGGTTTATTTTGTTTAGCAGTGTACTCTCTAGATCTGTCCATGTTGTTGCAAATGGCAGGATTTCATTCTTTTTTATGGCTTAGTAATACATATATGTGTGTGTGTATGTGTGTGTGTGTGTGTGTGTGTGTGTGTATACATTTTCTTTATTCATTCATGTGTTGATGGATACTTGGGTTGCTTCTATATCTTGGCTATTATAAACAAAACTGTAATAAACACAAGGATGCACATATGTTTTCTAGTTAGTGTTTTTGTTTTCTTTTGGCAAATGCCCAGTAGTGGAATTTCTGGGTGATATGGTAATTCTGTGTTTAATTTTTGAGGAACTTCCATTCTGTTTTCCACAGTGTCTGCACCAGTTTTCATTTCTACTGACAGGACATGAGGGTTCCTTTTTCTTCACATCCTTGTCAACACTTGCTATTTCTTATGTTTTTGATTTTAGCTATTTTGGTGTGTGTGAGGTAAGATCTTATTGTGGTTTTGACTTGAGACTTTGTATTTGAGTATAGATGGCGGGGCCAGATCAGCTAAGTCTTATGTCCATGGTCACATGACAGCTGAAGGACTCTCTGCTATCAGACCTTATGGGTCTTTCCAGTAAACCAAGACCATTTTCTGACAAGCAAAGATTAGAATTAAGAACCCTCAACCAAAACAAACAAACAAACAAACAAAAAACCCCCCAAAACTCTATTTTGTCTCCTCCCCCAAAACAGATTTGCTTATGACTATGTGATTGCAAAGGAAACGTTCATCTATGTCTCATCTTCATATGTATGAAGTCATTATTGTTACCTATTTAATTCCTGCTCCAAATTGTTTTAAAACTAAAATAAGTATATTTGTTAAAAATATAAGTATATTTGTTAAAAACCTCTCTTTGGCTGAATTTTCTTAGAATGAGAGAAATATAAAAATCAAACAAAGTGTTTTGGTGCTCATTGTGTCTGTGTTTATCAAATATCAGAGTTTTGCCTACAGTCATCTTTTTTAAATTGCATTATTAATTTAGTATTTTTCCTTAAATTAACTTAAAATTTTCTCTCTATATATTATTCTTTAGTTCTTAACAACAAAATATGTAAAAATATGTATTTGGCAATTTGATCTTTTTTCTAATAGATATTAAAATAAACATATAACTATTAAAAATAAGACTGTTTGCTTTAAAATACCTGAAATTGGGTGCCTGGGTGGCTCAGTGGGTTAAAGCCACTGCCTTTGGCTCAGGTCATGATCCCAGAGTCCTGGGATCGAGCCCCGCATCGGGCTCTCTGCTCAGCATGGAGCCTGCTTCCTCCTCTCTCTGCCTGCCTCTCTGCCCACTTGTGATCTCTGTCTGTCAAATAAATAAATAAAATCTTAAAAAAAAAAATGCCTGAAATTATCTCAGGTCTAATGTTGATAAACTTTTTCTATAAAGGGGCAGACCGTAGACATTTTAGGGTTTGAGAGTCCTACGGTCTTGTCACTATTATTCAACTTTGTTGTTGTAGTCCAAAAACAGCCCTAGACAACAAGAAAACAAATGGGCATGAATCTGTTTCAATAAAACTTTTATTTACAGACAGGAGGAGGGCTGGATTTGGCTCATGAGCTGTAGTTAGCCAACCTCTGCTCTAGATGAAACAAAAAGCTTATTGACATTTTCACCTTTTTAGTGACTACATTGGTTCATTTTAGGTGTAATCCAAATGCATTAACCTGGGCAATAATTGAATAGTAAAACCTCTTGCATTTCACGCCCTATTTTCAGAATAATCCCAATTTTAAGCCACATGTCTCAAGTTTGGGGATCAGATTCATCACCCTGAATCTTATAGGACTAGGATTAAAATAAGAATCAGAAACCAGGCTTTGCAACAAAACAACAGACATCCTGAGGCAAATTAACTTCAACTCACCTTTCTAATGAACTTTACACAAATGCCCTGCTCAGTGATTCTACCCTTGTGAAATTATTCTTCATAGGAGGAAGAAAAAAAAAATCACAACCCAAGCAAACTGGTATCCTAAATTACTGATACATTAAAATTTAAAATGTTAATTAACAGAGGCTCTTATCTGAGAGAAGCAAGTTTGCGATTACTTCCCAACCTTGCTGAATCTAGACCCCTATACATCTTCTATTCACTGAGTTGGTGCAAGGTTTGCCCCAATGGCCCCAAGATTTATAAGAGAGAAACTTCCTAAACATGGTGTAAAGCAGGACTTGCTTCTGCAGCATTCATGCATTGGGCCACATCATTGACCTTTGTAGATAGGAAGAATATATGTTTTCTATAAAGACAATAAGCCTACCTCCACTTACTACTCAGTGTTTTCCATCTGAGATATTCACAAATAACAATACATCTGAATAGCATTTTTTATGTTTGTAAAGCTTTTCTAAATATATGGCCTCATTAAAGTTGCTTAGTAATTCCAGGAGCCAGGAATTATTATCCTTATTTTACAGGTGAGGAATCTGGAGTTCATCCTGCAGTTGAACAGCCAGCCACACATTAGGGAGAACCCTGGAGCTATGATAGCCGAATTCCACCTGCTAGAATGGAATTGCCAAGGGCTCCTGTAGGTGATTCTTTTCCTTACTCTGTTCTGCCACACTCTGCTCATCTCCATCATCCCAACTCTTATCCCTCACCCAGCCCTCCACCTACCATGATTGTCCCCATGTGGCCCACTCAAGGGTGCATGGCTGGGTCAAGGTAAACCCATCTCTACCACTGAAACACAACTGCAACCTAACTTAACAACTAGTAGTGTCAACTCCCATCCCTAAACTGGACTCATATTTCCTAACTCTATGACTAGTGTTTTCCTATATATTGTAGCTGCTTCTGAGATACAGAGGAACTTAACTTGTATTGACAGAATTGCTAATTCAGCTTTCTGTTACAAAAGGTAATCAGCAAATTAGGATGAAGAATTATAAAGCAGCATGCATTGATGAGTCTGTCTTCTTTTCATTTGCAAACCATCTGAAAAGTTTCATCCAGAATCCAAGGTTATAACTTAAAAGCACCTTAAATATCATCTAGTTCAGCTCCTTTATTTCATATTTAAGGAAGCATGGGAGAACTTTGCCCAAGGTAATGGTTAATAAAAAATAATAATAATGTTTATCATTTGTTTAATACTTAACATGTGCCAGGCACTATTATAAATACTACAAATGCATAAGGATTGTTAATCCAGTCTACGAATAAAGCATCTAAGATTTGGAGAGAAAAATGGACTTGCCTGAGGTCATGTGTGTATAGGTAGTTGGGCCAGGGTATGAGGTCAGGCCATCTGACTTCAGAACCATTATAGTGTAGCTCTTCTATCATAGCAGAGCCCAAAGTTGTGATGAGAACAGCAATATCCTGTCATGAGAAGGGCACTTTGCCCTGCGGTCTTCCTCTTCAAACCTGTAACAGCAGTCCAACCATGAGAAAAAATCAGACAAGCCCAAACTGAGGGATATTCTACAAAGTTCCCAACTTGTACGCTGCCCAGAGAATGAGTGCCCTGGACCCACCTGCAGAGACACTAATTTAACCAGTCTTGAGAGGCCCAATGTACTGGCATTTTTTAAAGGTCCCCAGTGATTCAGATGTGCAGCCAGAATCAAAATACCACGAGGCATGCATTTTTCCCAGAAAGAGAGTTAGTGAGCGAGCCAGGAGGGAAAAGGAACAGTAGGATTTGGGCTGGGCGAAGCATTGTATCTGGAAGAGGGGTTCCTCACTGCTGAAGGTGTGCAGATTTTTTTTTTTCACTGCAGGAAACAACCAGGAAAGAGGACACGGGGTTGGGATGCCTGAAGACTGCCAATCTCACCCTTCCTAATCAAGAGGGTTTTGGGGGATCACTTTGGCTCTAAAGATCACCACATCCTTTGCTCAGCAAATTGCTAGTTCCTCTGCCTTTTTCCTTTGAATATCTCCAAAGATTGTTTATAGTCAGGCCCACACCTAAGTGGACACTTGTCAGTTATGCACCTGAAAGGTGTGTGAACAACCAGCCTTGTCAGCTAAAAAGGAGGCTGACTTCTTGCATTTAAAATGAATATTGACTTAAAAAGAAGGGGGTAGGGGGAGGAGAAAAATCAAAAGTGAGAAAAGTGGCTGACTCAGGCCAACCTCAATGCATATGGTGTGAAATAACATCATTAAGAGTTTGGCCAGGGGTTGGAATTATGCAAGAGCCTCTTTCAGCAAACCTATGATGTTTGGGAAAATTGCTCTGGAAACTTACATGTTAAACGATTAGGAAGAACTGGAAGGCTACCTGAGAAGATGCACATAATATTTCAGAAAACTTAAAATAGAGACTCTCATTACTGCAAAGAAATGAGTGCTATTTTTTTTTAACTGATAATCCCAAACTTTTGAGCTCAATGGATGTGAGTTTAAACTGAAGCTCTACCACTTGTAAGTTACTTCACATCTCTGAACCTCAGTTTACTATTCTGCAAAATTGGATTAACCATGCTTGCCTCAAGGATTAGTTAAGAGGATTAAGTGAGATAATTTGGTGCACAGAAATCAGTGACTTGGCCCACAGTGATGTAATTAGAAATGACAAGGATCAAATTCTGGCCCCCTGTGCCATGTATTTCTATTTTACCTCCAAGGTAAAGGATGCAAAAGCCGGGGAGAATCCAGTCACCTTAATGAGTACTATGTTCTTGGTTAAGAAAACTACATGGATGTATGATTTCCAGAAAGGACATTGGGAGGCTTTTCCACGTCCCCCATTTTATCAGGAGAATCTCTGGAGGAATCTTAGCCTTCTTTAGTGAGAGAAAAGGATAATGACCCCAGTGCTTTTGTACAACTTGAGAAGACCGTGAGAGAAATGGATAATCTTACATGTGATCGACATGTGCTAATTATCAACATGCTTTCCCGTGGGTTGTATCCTCTATAATAGTTCCAATGAAAATTTGGGAATCATCAACGCCAGCCTTGACCTTTGTCTCCCTGAACCCTGCCAGTCATCAGGCCCTCCCAGTTCAGCCTTAGTGAAGCTTCTTTCCAAATGAGTCTTCTTCAAGTACATCTTTGACTGCGACTTCTGCTTACAGCTTTCCTGAAAGCCACGTCTCTGTGTGGGGGACTTCAGCTGATATGCTTAACCTTCTCTCCTGCCCCTGCTTTTCACTCATCCCTTCCTGCAGCCAAGTGTAAACCAGCCAAGTGTAAACACCTCAAGTTGTGTGTGCCCTTGAGCACACAAGTTTGTACTTGTCCTGTCAGTTTTCCTGCCACTCCCTTCCCAACTACCTGGAAGTGGTCTTTTTGTGGTGGTTGGGAACTCAGGCTCTGGATTCAAATCCTGACTTGACCTTACAGCGTATGTGTTCTGGGGAAAGTTATTTTATTTTTCTCAGCCTTGAGAATAATATGAGGGATGATAATAATACTTAATTCAAGAGGTGAGTTAATGAGATCAATAATACCTAACTCATGGGGTTGATTAAATGCTTCTCATAGCACCTGGAATGCAAGAGGCACTCTGCAAGTGTTAGCTGCTATTATTACTGTTAATTTCTTATTCTTGTTTTGACTGTTACCTGTTTAAACAAATCCATCATTTAAGTATCACCTCCTTCAAGAAGGCCTCCTAAAAACTCCGAGGCCCCTAAAGAAGTCATCTCTCTTTTGTTTTCTGTTGCTGTAACACTTTGTGGATCACTCATGGACTCACCATTCAACATGTTTTTTTGTGTGTCTTTGTCTTACTCTTCCCTTTAGACTATAAACTCATTATGGAATTTTACCTTGGTAATCTTTATATCCACAAAAGCCCTAATCACTGAGTAATGACCAAATATTTGTGAAATTTAAACAACTTGGACAAATAAAAATAGTAGATGCCATTAAATGTAATCATCTAAGAGGCTGTTAGCTTAGGATCTGCTTCATAGGAAATGGTCTGTAAATTTTAGCCGTTATTATTGTTTAATGTTGACTCTGATATTTCACGCATTCTCTAATTTATTCTTCATAACAGCCCTATCAGGCAAGTTCTATTAATGCTACCATTTCACAGTTGAGGGTTAGGGCACAAAGAAGGTGAAGTAATTTGCCCAAGATCATGTGGCTAGTCAGGGGCAAAGGAAGGATAAGGATCCCTGGGGATTCCACTATGTTCAAAAACCTTTATCTTAATCAGTGACTGAGGATCATTAGATTTTATGCCCAAGTAACAGATGAGAAAACTGATGAACTGAGTGAGAATCAATGCTGGGCTGACGAGTCCATTGCGTTCTTCATAGACAGGAGAAGAGGTCCAGAGGTGAAAGAAATTTTAAGCATTAACTTGTCTCAAACTCAAGTAAAAATCAGATTTCATCAAACCACTGATCAAGGTGCCAAAAATGGTTTAATTTTTTGAAAGCACATGTAACTTATTTTAATCTGCTTGACTGGTCAAGCCAGTAAAAACGGTAAAAGCAGTTTATTCAATGAAAAACACCCACACCCACACTGTGGTAGTTGGGCCAAGCTGGCCAGCCAAGCAGACAGTTAAAATAGTCAACCAGGTGTGGATAGAGTCTCAGAGGGAAACATTGAAAGAAGCCATTAGCAAAATGCTTTAATGTCTGTGGATATCATTTAGAGTGTGTACCAAAGTATCCGGCCAAAGAAACTATGGCTAAGCTGCACAAAGGAGGAGTGAGGTCATTTGCATAGGAGTCTGGGGACCTTCTATCAGGTCAGGACTGAGTCTCTCCTCCTTTCCTAAAAAAAAAAAAAAAAAAAAATTCTAAGCTGTCTGGATCTGTACCTTTGACAGACTTACTTGGTGGAACAGAGATCTTGAGATTCCTGGAATAAATAACTCCGAGGGTTGAAACACATTGGTCGGGACTTTAGCCCCTTGCCATAGTAAAGGGGATGGGTCTTCTGGGCTTGAGAGCCAGAGGACTTTAGAACATGTTCTGATTCAGATCTTCTGGGTTCAACACTGAGCCTTGGGAAGCAGCTTTTTAAATAAATAAATTATCACATGCACATACACACATACAAACTAATTTGGGACGCCAAGGAAGTTTTACCCTGGAACAAACCAAATGTAACATGGATGAACTATTGGATCTTCAGTAGAAATTTACACTGGTGAGGATGAAGCCCCATGGGATATAGGTTGTTCCCGAACAACCAGCACTTTGCAGGAGTAGGGGAGTTGTCTAGGTTCAGGAAGGCACATAAGAGTTCTGGTTCCACTGGGCAAGAAAGACCAAGCATGACTTCATCTTAGAATAGTCAGGAAATGGAGATGCTGGGTTTCTGCTAACAAGTTATTGGGTGTATATTGTACTTGGGGGAGGGGGAGATATTACTTGGGGCAAGAGAGAGGGGAGAATGTTCTTCACACCCAATAATAAAGCTAGATATCCAGCTACTAGTCACTTTACAAAATCCATTAGACTTAGTTAGATAGACTGGATAGAGAGAAAGAGAGAGAGAGACCGAGATAGAATAAAGACCTATGGGGGGGGGGGGTGGGGGTGGGGAATACCTATTTAGGAATGAGGGCAGACGTGAAGGAAGAAAGCCATTAGAAAAGCTACACAAGGGTTTCTGGGTGACCCAGTCAGTTAAGCATCTACCCTAGGCTCAGGTCATGATCCCAGGGTCCTGGGATTGGAGCCCCATGTCGGGTTCCTTGTTCAGTGGGGAGCTTTCTTCTCCCTCTCCCTCTGCCTGCTGTTCCCCCTTCTTGTGCTCTCTCTCTCTCATTGTCTCTCACTCTCTGTCAAATAAATAAATAAAATCTTTAAAAAAAAAAAAGAAAGAAAGAAAGAAAGAAAAGCTACACAATTGAAGTTACTTCTAAACCTGTGTTTAATGAGAGAAATCAAGAAAACAAATTTGGTGAATCAGAAAGTAATGAGGACTTTGCAAAAATAACTATTGACAAACGGCAGCAAGGGATTTCTCCTGTAATTTAAGCATAACACACACTGTATGATTTAGCAGGTCAGGAGGATATGCCTCCTAGAAGATTAGAATTGGTATCATGCCTACTCAATTTTTGGCAATGATTTCTTCATTTAGCAAGCAGAAATGTGATCTGAAATGCACCTAGACTCCAGATAAATGGGGTTCTAGACATCTAAACCAGGAGGAGGCCACATATTAGCGACTATTCAGTCCAGGTATGGCTGGTGCATTTCAAGGGGACTAAGGCTGAAGTGTGATGTCCAAAAACAAAAGCACGAAAAGGAATTCAAAGGGCAGGCCATGGTCTATTAAGGTAAATTTATGGTGTATTAACCAGCTTTATAACCAGATTATCAGAATACAGCATGAATCATTCCAGACAAATAGTTCCTTCTTTAGGTTATCAGAAGGGAAGGCAGTATGCAATCTTCTTATCAGAGTGAAAAATGAGGACATCATTTCTTTTTTGTGTGTATATCCATCAGAAAAAAAAAAAAAAAGATAAAGAGCTGACCTCCTATAGTACTGGATTCCATAAAGTTTCACTTCCAAAGCAAACTGTGTGTGTGTGTATGTGTGTATGTACATCTGTGTTTGTGTGTGCGCACATTTGGTAGGGAATGGGACTTTGGTAGAATCTGGATAGTCTTTTCCTGAAGGTGTAGAATATGGGGAATGAATGTAGGGCTGGTGTTGCATTACAGGCATGGGTCCAGGATTTAGTGTGATCTTGAGCCTGTGAGCACTCCGAAAACTTTTAACCAGGTCATTAAGAAATGATTATGTAGAATGTTAGAGCTAAAGGACTATTAGCTCTTTTTGCCTTTTTAACCATTTACTAGACCAGCAACATTAACTCCTTTTCTAAAGCCACATGGTATGTCCATGTCACAACCTAAACTAAAACTTAGATTGAGGGGGAATTGTCTTTTTATCATACCATCCCACTTCCTGCTAACGTCAATTTGCGGTATCTGTTGCTAACTAGAAGACTAAATAACACACGTGTTTGGAAAATAATAAGAGGAAAAGAAAGTAAAAGATTCACTTTTAAATAAAGATTCTCTTTATTTAAAAATAACCCAAAATGGTCAGACTTTACTGGTGGACAAATGCCCTACAAGTTGGCATGCTGGATGAAACTTAAAAGTAATTTAGTTCTATATTGAATCATCTGGCGAGGGGAAAGGCCTTACTTGGAACTGTTTGTAAGGCAACATCACCAAAGAGGAAGGGCAGTTTTGTCAGCCTATACTGGCATCTTGTACTTAAATTTTGGAAACGCTTCTAGGTTAAACAAACAAACAAACAAACAAAATCTGGACATTGGAAAGATTCCAGAGAAAAACAACGTATAATTAAGGGAATGGAATTGCTGATTTATAGAAAGCATTAAAGCAATACATTTTTTATGGCTCTGTCACAAATAGGGGCACATCTTTGACATATATCAAGGACTTTAATTGAAATAATGAGTTAATCCAAAGAGAGATGATTAAGGCATAATATCAGAGGACAGGGTAACATGATGGGATTAGAGAATTACTGCTGAAATGATGAAATTGTCATCTTTCAAACAAAAACGAGACAAATATAGAACAATTAGGGAAATAGTGCTTAATAGTAATTTTATAGAAAAAGATTTGATTTTTAGCTTTTGAAAAAACTGTGAGCCAGTAGAATCATGCTTTCTGTGATTCCCCAATTCTTGAAGAAACTTGAACTTACGATACATCATCAAGTTAATAGCAGCTATTAGACTGCATTAAATGTACAGGTTGATTGTAATCTACATCTCACTTTGAAAAAAATGTTAAAATGTAAAAAATATATTCATTTTAGGATTGGAGAACTATGGTAATTATTTAAGTGATATACACATACAACCCTGTTCGGTAGGTTCACTTCCTGACTATTTAAGAATTAACTGTATAGCTTGTACGATTGTAGATGTTACAGTCAATTTGCTTGCTGTGGCCTCATCCCCTTCTCAGAGAGTCTGTTCCCACCCTGGTGACTGGGAAGCTGACCAACTTCTCTGGCCATTACTGATAGGACCAGGGATAAATATGTGACCTGAACTAGACCAGTAATTCCCTTAAAAAACAAAAAAGAATCAAAAGAGAAAAAGGCAGTCGGTGAGATGGGGGGTCATGTAAATTTGGGGCCACCATTAGGCCATGGCATCCAACACCACAAATAAATTAGTGAGGGGCACCAGAGCCATCAGTAAAATGGAGAGTTGGCACAGATTAAGAAAAAACAGACCAGATATCTAGTGAGTACTAAAGAAAATAGGTGAGTAAATAGAAAGCTACTGTATTCCCTTGTACCTTCTTCCAAAAGGTTCAGTGTGACTCCATGAGAGGCAGTTCCACTTTCTCATATAGATCCGAAGCAGTCTAACTGAACTCAGTTTCTAATCTCTGGGTAATCTTAACTTCCCCTTCAATAAAGATACACTTTTATCTGAACCGGTTTGAATGGATCTCATTCCTAGCAACTTGGATCTCTTTCTCTCTCCTTCTGCCCATTTCATGAATGCCTCCCAGTTATAACACATTAAGAAAAAGCTTTTCAGAGCAAACTCATAATGTTGACAGAATGAATTGTCACAAGAGTTGTGGTAATGCTCCAAATGAATAAATGATATAACTTCTGATGTCTGAATAACTGGCTGAAAAACCATTGTCTCAGCTGTTGGACAATGTGATGCAGATTGGGTTGACTCTTGTCCAGAAGCCAGGTCCTAACTCAACCTGTGTTTTCTGGATCTGCTTGCTTGTACAGATCCCATGGTAGCCCGTTCTTTTGAACTCTTCGACTGTGAGACTCCTTAGACCATGGCTGGTCTACCTTCCCCCTATCCCAAACATTCTTTATCTAGGACAGTGGGACAAACATTTACATTCTCAGAATGTATAAGTCCTTTCTTCCCAATAGCCCACATGGTAGTCATTTTGATAACCAGTCATTCTGATTTCAAGAGAAGCTCATTTTCTCTTCTTTTTTTTTTTTTAATTTCTTTTCAGTGTAACAGTATTCATTGTTTTTGCACCACACCCAGTGCTCCATGCAATCCGTGCCCTCTCTAATACCCACCACCTGGTTTCCCCAACCTCTCCCCCCTTCAGAACCCTCAGATTTTTTTTCAGAGTCGATAGTCTCTCAGGTTCACCTCCCCCTCCAATTTCCCTCAACTCCCTTATCCTCTCCTGAATTGCAGTGCCTTCTTCTGCAGTAGTTCCCTAAGCAAATGTATGGGCTGTTTGCTCTGCTTTCAACCCTCATGAATTTTTAATGATTTAGAAAGAAAAGAGTTTTTTCTCTCCATTTTTTTTTTTACAATAAATTTAATGACTTAATACACATCAAGTGGAATTGTTGGTTTGTGGTGACGGTTTTATAATTCCAAGTTCAAGGGTTTTTTTTTTCCTATTTAATTATGCAAAATAACTCTCATGGAATATAATGCAATAACAAAAACATGCACCAATGTTGGCATAAGAGCCTGTTGTTTATTAGTATTGGTTCTATGCTTTATGTTTGAAATAAAATATTTGGAACTAATGTTGGCCATGTTTCCTCCAAACTAGATAAAAGAAAAAAAAAAGTTTCTTTCTGAAAACATCATGCTCCAACCTTTGGCGATAAAAGCCAGCAGCTCTTGAGATAGCAAATTAAATTCTATTTGTAGAAAACACTGTGCTGTGTTTTGTTGCTTGCTCAGAGTTATTTTTTAATACTAATAATTTAATAAAGTGGAAGACTGATACATTGACCTGTGTTCTCTGAGGCAGCAGAGGTTTTCCGTGGGTTAAAAGGCATAGTTTGCTGAAAGGTTGTTTGTTTTACATTCTAACCTATTACTTATTTCTTTTGCTGTCTTGCCAGATCTAGCCTTTTGAAATCATTCAATTTTAGAAAACATAAAGTAGTTGAATTTTCAGAATCTTTAACTCAGACTTTTAAACCTCCAGTAGATAAGGACTCATATCCAACACATTTGAATTTTGTATTTATGAATAGCAAAATTATTTCCATTCTATGGCTCAAAAAATAAATTAGAGTTTCTTAGTGGAAAGGAAGTAGATATCCAGCCTCATCAAACAAATTCAGCAAGAAGTCTTGTTCAACATTTCTACTTTGGATGGTGAGAGGAATTATCCAAAGGCCCAGCCTGGAACATCTGGACTCAGGTGAGGGTTCTGAGAGCCTGTTGTATTTTGCACTGGTGGAGCAGGACTAGCCTGAGGGCTTCAGAGTGTTCAGCCAAACTGGACCCAAAAGACAATATCTAAAACCAAAGACCAAGCAGACACGGTAAATGAAACATCCTCTGTAGGAGCTAGGAAGGAAGGCTGAAGTCAGGTCTAAGATGAGAGGATGCGAACCGGATGCCTCAGAAGAAAGCGAGATGGAGGACAGGGACAGCACCTGGAGGGATTGTCTGAGGTCCTGGAGACAACTAAGGGTTTCTTAGAGAGTGCCTGTGTCCTTGCTGTGGAAGAAAACGTAATGTAGTATTTGAAAGTACAAGCTGGAGGAAAATGGACAAGGATTCAACTTCCAGCTCTATGTGTCAATAGTGATATGTCTGTGGGCAAGTCACGTTACTTTCTTTTCTTTCTTTCTTTTTTTAAGATTTTATTTATTTATTTATTTTGACAGAAATCACAAGTAGGCAGAGAGGCAAGCAGAGAGAGAGAGAGAAAGAGAGAGAGGAGGAAGCAGGCTCCCTGCTGAGCAGAGAGCCCGATGCGGGACTCGATCCCAGGACCCTGAGATCATGACCTGAGCTAAAGGCAGAGGCTTAACCCACTGAGCCACCCAGGCGCCCCGTCACATTACTTTCTAATACTCAGTTTATGTGTGAAGTGGGACAAGTAAAATAAACCATAAAGGCTGCAGTAATATTTAAACAAAATAATGCTACTATTGATTATTATCAGTGCTGAGTCAGAGAGGAAAAGTTACTAAGTCAGATTCTTTTTAATGTAAAAATGCTGCTTTTAGTTGTATACAAGTCCATATTTGTATCGATAGAAATAGATGAGGTTTTGTGCTTTTTACACATAGTAGTATATATCATTGGGTACCTATACTCTTATTTTTAAAATACTTCATTATTTAATTTTTTTTATGTAAACATTTTTTAGTTGAAGTCTAACAATTATTTAGTGAAGTGAAGTGTACACCTAGGTGTACTGTCTGATCAATTTTAACAAATGCATTCACTGATATAAGCCATATCCCTATCAGGATATAGACTATTTCTATCATTCCAGAAAGCTGTATTTCAGAAAACCCTCTCACTATCTCACAAGCCCAGAAGCACATACTCTTTCGAGTTACCATTATAGAGTAGGTTTTCCTGTTCTAGAACTTTATTTAAATGAAACCAATCAATATACATTATTTTGTATTTACATTATTTTGCTCAGAAGAGTGTTTTGGAGATTTATCCATGTTGCTATGGTTCACTTCTTTAAATTGCTGAGTGGTACTCCATGTACCACAGGAGAATGTACTGTTTATATTCTCCTGTCAGTGGAAATTTGGATTGTCTCTATTCTAGGACTATCAGAGGGAAAACTGCTATGAACATTCTTATATACAACTTTCTGAAGCCCAAGTTTTTATTTCTTTTGTTTATATACCTATGAATAAATTTCTGGGCCATAAGTAAGTGTAAGTTTAACTTCATGAGAAAGTACTGGACTGATTTCCAAAGCGGTTAAACCATTCTACACTCCCATCAAGAATGCATGAGAATTCTAATTGTTTTACGCCCTCCCAAATAATGTTGTCAGTCTTAAATTTTATCCATTCTAGTGGAAACATATGGTTTTGTACTATGATTCAAACATCCTCAGGGCACCTGGGTTGGCTCAGTGGGTTAAGCAGCTGCCTTCAGCTCAGGTCATGATCCCAGGGTGCTTGGGATCGAGTCCCATGTCAGGCTCCCTGCTCAGTGGAGAGAGCCTGCTTCTTCTCCCTCTGCTTGCTGCTCTGCCTACTTGTGCTCTCTCTCTCTCTCTCTGTCAAGATATATATATATATATATATATATATATATATATATATATATCGATATACTCAAGATATACTCTTGTTATACTCAATATACTCTTGATATACTCAATATATTGAGTGTGTGTGTGTGTGTCTGTGTGTGTCTGTGTGTGTATATATATTTACTCTTAACAAGTTAGCCATTTTTGTAATTATTCAACTAATGATTCTTCTAATTGCTCAGACTGGAAAACCTGGTGTCATCTTTACCCTCTTTCCTTCTCTTACACCTCACTTCTGATCTATTGACAATTTCTATTAATTCTGCCTTCAAAATGATTGTATCATTCATTCACTTCTTGTCATCCCCATTGCCACCCCAGGTCCAAGCCATTATCATTGCTCACCATCATTAGCCTTCCACCTTGTCTCTTTCTTCAGCCCTTACCCCTTGCAGTCTGTCCTTAACACAGGAGAGACATCTTAGAACAAGTCAGTCCTCACCTTGAGACCCTCCAAATGTCTCCTCTCTCCAACTTAGAATGAAAGTCCAAGTCTTTTCTGTCATTTGCTGGGCTCTACGTGATCTGGATTCATGGCTGCTTCCTGCACATATTCTCACATAATCTAATATCAAATATCACCTCTTTCCTGACAACACTCTTTATAAATATAATTCTACTTCCACAATTTCCACAATTTTATCTTTCCCATCCTGCTTTATTTTTTCTTCATGGAACTTCCTCTTCCCTGAGATTATTTACTTGTTTATTATCTATCAACCTCACTACAATAAAAGCTCTATATTGGCCCTAGAATACACCCAGTACTTCATAAATATTTGTTGAATATATTCCTTTTTGTCATCCTTGATATTTTTTCTAACCTATTTGTGTGTGTGTGTGTGTTATGTATATTAATTAACGGATCTCATCTCTTCATCCAAAGGCTCTTAGAAGACTGTGACCTGACTTAAGAATCTTTTATTTTCAACATATATGATAGATTTCTCCTAAAGGATGGGTGCTTGGGCACTATTTCTTGAACAATTGACAGTAGAAGAAAAGGGGTGGCTACTTTTCCAACTTGTTTCTTTGCTTGTTTATATATGTGTTTGTATGTTTGTATGTATGTATCTATGTATGTGTGCATTTTAACTAACAAATATCACTTCCTCATATATAGGTTTTTGGAGGATAGTACTATGACTTAAATATCTTCTTTTTTCAACATAGTGTAGACTTCACAATCTGTTTTTACATACATCATTAAAAAAAATATAGAAGAACCAGAGTTTAATTCTGAAAGAATCCACAGTCATCTGAATGACAGTTTTGGGGTATGACGGGCGACTGGAATGGACACAGAGCTCTTTTAATTCTGTCAGACAAAGCCACAGACTAATGTTAAGGAATGTGTGTGTGATCTCTCCAGCATGGAATCAGTTACCCAAACACAGGAGTCTTTGCAGAGGTCCAAAATAATCATAAAACCATTATAACCACAAGACCTCTTCGGAGTTATCCCCTCAATAGTGAATGCTGCCCTTTTAAGCCAACTCTTATATTCAGAGAAGGATTGTAATATCTCCAGCCTGGAAGAAATCCCTATTCCTGTGGCTCATTTACTTCATCTCTGTGGTTCTTGGAAGTTAAGATGGAGTGAAAGCCACCAGAGGCAGTTGACTGAATTCTGTCTTAAGCTGCATACAGAGAGCTTTAATAAACTTTGGCCATTTAACCAGCCTTTATTCCTGGGAAACACTGTCCAGCTATCTCCAAGTTCCAGTAAATTGTTTGCCATGGGACAGCCCTCTGACTTAGGATCCTGGGCATTCTTAGGAATCCAATCAGTCAGAGAAGGAAAAGGCATACTCACCCTGCAGGAGCTCTGAAGGGAAAGCCTACCCTGGGACCATCAGGTGCTCCAAGAATGGCACTAGTGGACATAGTTTCACTTTGTATCTTGCTTCATTGATATTCCTGCTCGATGCAATACTGGACACATAGGAGACACTCCATAAATAAATATTAAGTGAAAAGGAGAATGAAATAAGATAGGAGAAAGAATGAAACAAAGGGGGAGGAATGAAAAGCAAGGAACTTATTCTTACTGGATGCTGGCTGTCTGATGGGGAGGGAGGGACAAGAGCTCAACTGGTTTTAAGTTATAAAGCAAGGTTAGAACTTTTAGTTGGCTGTGAATTTACATACCTGTAATTTTTTATTTAACATTTACATTCTTCCTAGACTATAAATTCTGTGAAGGTAGAAACTGGATTTTTTTTAATATTAATACCATCACTTGAACTACATAAAGAGCCTGACATCTGAACCCATCCAAGAAACTAAGTAGGACCCTGCCATAAGCAGGTCTATGGATATTTCATGTTTGTATTCCTCACAGAGTTTAGACTGATGATTCATACGACATGAATGTTTATTAAGCATTTCATAAATGAACCCCTGATTAAAAAGAAATATGAAAAGGTTTTATAGCTATGGATCTTTGTTATATTCTTAGAATTCCTTAGAAAAACAACTTTGCTGAATATGAAGTAGAAGCACCAAGTTTTTTCCCATGTTCAGTTAACTTTCTCTTGCCAATATGATGGGTGATGCCAGCAGAGTGTGTCAAACAAGAGAGTGGGATTTCAACTCATTACATAATAAGGGGAATTTTTCAGAATCCCCAAACCTGCTTTGAAAACATTTCTACGCAGGTCACATCATGATCTATTTGCCATTTGTGAAGTAAAACACCATCATGAAAAAGAATATTTAATGCCATAAAGAAAAACCCTACTTTTAAGCTAATAAATGTCAGATTCCCCATTCCAGCTGCATGGGGAAAAAAGAAATCATAAGTCAGATCATAGCCTCCTGTGATTTTTGAATCAAAATGGAAATTAAGAAATGAAGCTTTAATAATCCTTAACGTTTGCTCTTTGGGAAGTCTGCTATTTGTTGAGAGCAGGGCTGGCGTACATTAGGGGGTGGAGAGCTCAGATCAGACTCCTTTTCATCACCTTGCTCTTGTAGTGTTCATTTATGCAAACTTCCTTGCTCCAGGGTTGTGCAAATACAATGTCTCCCCAATGGCTTCACAGCATGAAACAAGGGAAAGCTGAGGAGATGCCAACCCTAACTTTCGGAGCCCGTTTTAAGAGGAGAGCTACAGCACCAAAGAAGCCATGGGCTTGGCATTGTCTGTGTGCCTCTAATTGCTTTGGTTCACAGCTTTCGATATCCATCTTTAACCTACTACAGGTAGAAATGCCTTTCTTCAAATCTTCCAGAAAGAAAATTCAGAGTTTCCTTAGTTACTACACCAGCGCACAGTGTTAAGCACTCATAACATTTTAAAAAGCATTTGATAATATCTCCAGGCTGACCACGTGTCTGAGAACATTTGGTACATTTGAGTCATGTGATAAATTTTGGATGTTTATTATATATATTAATATACATCAAATGTTTTATTGATATGATGATATAATTTATAATAAAATATTATTTTTGTTTCCTGACTTTCAGCCACCATGGATTACTTTCCTAATGTACCTACTCTATAACCCACACTCTACTTCGCATTATCTACTTGGCCATGTGCTCAGAGAGGCACAAATAAAAGTGTTCACTGTAACAGTGATTGCTCTGCCAAGAAAATAGGTGGAATTCTTTTAAAAAATTATTTATTTTTACTTAAATTCAATTAATATATAATACAGTATTAGTTTTAGAGGTAGATGTCAGTGATTCATCAGTCTTATATAATACCCACTGCTCATCACATGCCCTCCTTAAAAATTGGTAAAATTCTAAATGTTTATTAGTATAAATCTAGTTAATTAAATGCCATGTGTATGAGAATGAAATAATAAGATAACGAGTAATACATAATGATTTATAAGAGTGACCCTCTCCGACAGAATACTATAATATATGGACAAAATGCAAAATACAAAAACACCCACCTTAGTGAACAAGAATTGGGAGATTTTGGAAGTCCATTTTGAAGTCAAAACTTTAAATTTCTGACTTTAGTGGTTTTGCCTTACAATAGGCAGCACTTTTGGCGCAGGGCAGGGCAACTAAAGCTAAAAAAAAACAAAAAAAGGAAAGAAACTCACTATTTTTCTGGTCTAGGGAACTAGACACAGAGCCTGGGGAAAACACTGGTATTTATCGGGAGGGCCATTTTTAACAACAGGCCACAGATTCCTGCCTTGGTTTAATAATTTGTGCAAAGACACAAATTCTTGATTATTGACTTTAACCTTTGAAAATTTAATGAAGGCACTGGGATCTTTCCTTAAAAAAAAAAAAAAAAAAGCACACAAAAATCTACATGTACTTTCAGAAGTGTCACAGACTCTTGAAAGCCATTTATAATCCTCAAGATTTAAAGAAAAAAAAGTGTTGCTATAGGTTAGATTCCCTTCATGACAGAGACCAACATAAGGTTGGTGACCAAGTAATATTGTGGAAAAAAATATCAGGATAAAACATTTCTTTAAGGTTGGGGATGCCCCATAATCCAATCTGGCATAAATGTGAAATCTTTCATTTAAGTCTAAATTATTAATTGCAAATGTACAGAATGACAAAGACATGACTCAGTAGACTCATAAATAGAAAAAAAAGCTATGGAATTTTGTTGATAATAAGCTCCATTATGTACTATAAATAATATTATGTGCCTGCCAAAAAACAAATGTGATCTTCAGTTGCTTTAATGGAAACAAAAGTCTCTATAACTGTGCTGTACAATATGGCAGCCCCTAGCCATGTTAACCTATTTAGGTTAAATTAAGTTTAATTTAAACAATATAAAAAACCCAGTTCTCAGTCACATTAGCCACATTTCAATAGTCACGTGTGGTTAGGTGGCTACTGTATTAGCATGAATATAGAACATTTCCAGGATCGCAGAAAGTTCCATTAGATAACACTGTTTAGGGGAGTTAAGAGTCATACTTACTGTGCATTGGTCAGAACACACCTGGAATAGTCGACCCATGTTTTTTACTGCTCAGAATGCATTCCTCCCTTTCCCTAGAAACAGAATGCTGAATTTCCTCCTTCCCATTCTCAGCCATGAGATTTGGGTCGGATTGATGCCTCTACTAGCTTTAGGAACGGACTCTTGTTAGATTTACTAGAGCCTCGTGGCTCCCTCTGGAACATGTGCTATGAAGATGAGAGATACAGAACTGGTCTTTTGATAACATAACTGGAAAGTCCAGACCTGCCAGACCTGCTGAAGCCAACACTGGATTATAGTATGGAGAGAAGAGAAAAGAACAGTTGAAAACTTGGTGACACTGTCTGAACTTCTGGATCAAGCTTCATCTGAAGCCCATCCAATTTCTTTTAGGTAATATGAACTCACAACCTCTCTTCAGTGTTAAATCACATAAATTTGGTTTTCTACCACTTGGGACACTAAGAGCACTAAATGATATCCCTGATAAATTGAGTTCAGTTCAGTGAGTGTTCCATTTTGGACAATGACACAACATGATGGAATGTTTTCAGAGGAGAAAGACCAGGATGGTGAAAGAACTTCAAGGAAATATTTATCTACTATTCCCATGACCAAATTAAGTCTTCATTCCCAGGCTAGTCCAAGTGGCTGATGTGACCATTTGACATTTCATAAGTTCCCCTGGGAAGAAGGATTCTAAAAGCTTTCAGTCTTCATTTAAAGTAGCATGGTAGAAGGGACAAGACCATTTGATGGAGTCCCTGAATCACAGATCTCCCGGTATCATCAGGACAAAAAATAAGAGAGAAAATCATGTAAAATTACTTTCCTTTTAAAAATAAGTGACATTCATACCAGCATAAAGCTGCATTTTAATAACTAGGCTGCTTCAAAATGTGTCACTTTAGTTGGATGATATTATAAAAGAAAACCAGTGGATATTATTTTTGTGTTATTTTCCAATCCAGTACATTTTTATAAAATTCTACAGATTGAATTAATATTTTAAAGCTGTATATATAATGAAATTTAAAATATTCTTTGAAGATAGCTCTCTTGAAAGGCTGATAGAAATGTCCAATAAAGGGCTGCAGAGAATTTTTTCAGAGGCTTGAGTAAGAAGGTAGAAAGTTTCTGTATACTCTCAAAATCATTTTTCATTTTGTTGTCTTTTGGCTAAATCAGCTAAGCTGCCCACTTGCTTCTTGCCCGCTGCTTCCCTCCTCATACTGGAATGAGAAGGTAAAGATTCTTCAGAGGTTACAAGCTCTAACGCCGAAGTTTACAGCCTTGTCTATACACTGGAATCACCAAGCAGACTAAAAATGCAGACACCATTAAACATAGAATTATCATATGATCCAGCAGTTTTACTCCTTGGTACATACCCAAAAGAATTGAAAGCAGAGACTCAAAGAGATACTCATACAGCAACGTCCATAACGGCATCATCCGCAATAACCCAAATGTGGAAACAATCCATATATCCATCAATGGATGAATGGATAAACAAAATATAATAATATGGTAAATACATACTTACAATGGAATATTATTCAATCTTGAAAAGAAAGGAAATTCTGGTACATGCTGCAATATGGATGAACTTGGAAAACATTCAGTGATGTGAAACATGAACTTGGAAAACATTCAGTGATGTGAAAAAAGCCAGACACAAAAGGACAAGTATTTTATGATTTCACTTATATGCAATACCTAGAATAGACAAATTTATAGAGACTGAAAGTGCAGTGGTGGTTCCCAAAGGCTGCTGGGGGGTAGGTGGGGATGGGGAGGAGGAATGGGAAGTTATTATTTAATGGATACAAGAGCTTATGTTTGTAATGATGAAAAACTTCTACCTATGAAGGGTGATGAATTTGCACAACAGGGTGAATGTATTCAATGTCACTGAAGTGTGTATTTAAGATGTACAATTATGTGGGGCGCCTGGGTGGCTCAGTGGGTTAAGCCGCTGCCTTCATACTTCATACTTCATGATCTCAGCGTCCTGGGATCGAGTCCTGCATGGGACTCTCTGCTCAGCAGGGAACCTGCTTCCCTCTCTCTCTCTCTGCCTGCCTCTACATCTACTTGTGATTTCTCTCTGTCAAATAAATAAATAAAATCTTTAAAAAAAAAAGATGTACAATTATGTAAGATGTGCATATATTAACATGTATGTATATAGATGCCAGGGTCTCACCCCAGAAAGCCTTATATAATTGGTATGGGGTGCAGCTAAATGTTGGGATTGTATTAGTAACTCAGGTATTTCTAATGTGTAGTTTCATGCTGCAGGGTCCAGGTAGGTAGAATAGATGGGTGAAAGGAGCTGGGCAGGAACTGTGAAGATCTGCAAGGCACATGTTTGTCTTATAGAGAGAGCTGCCACCACCCGGCCCTGGTTATTTGCTGCCCTGAGGCAACATAGGTCTCAGAATGACCAGATACTCTAATTGTTAAAGAAGTACTTATCTGGGTGCCTGGGTGGCTCAGTGGGTTAAGCCTCTGCCTTCGGCTCATGTCATGATCCCAGGGTCCTGGCATCGAGTCCCGTATTGGGCTGGTCAGGAAGCAGGCTTCCTCCTCTCTTCTCTCTGCCTGCCTCTCTGCCTACTTGTGATTTCTTTCTGTCAAATAAATAAATAAAATCTTAAAAAAAAAACAAAAAGACGTACTTACCTGGGAATTTTTAGGAAACCTGATTTTTTAAAATGATTCTAACTCAAATTTTAAAAAGAAATAAAACACCAAATGACCAAATAGAATATGTGTGAGGGCTATATGCTGGATATTACCTATCTTGGTTTGCCCAGGACTGTCCTTGTTTTAGTACCAAAAGTCTTCGTCTTGAAAAATCACCCTGTCCAAGGCAAACCAGAATGGTTGGCCACTCTGGTAGGCTACTAGTTTATGTCTTCTGGTCTGAAGAGGCAGAGCAGTGCACATTTTTTTGATTCCCTTCAATGGTCAGGGGTTGGGGACATGCACAAAGAGAGAACTCACAGGGTCTTTTATCTCTCTCTGATGCTCATCAGCTGTCCCTCTACCCCGAGCCATCCCAAATAAATATGTGTTCTAAGTAAAAACAACAAAAAACAAATCCAGTCTTAAGACAACTCTCACAGCATTTGTCCTTGTTGGGTTTATTTGTAAGTCTAGGCCCCTCCTTCACAGAAAATTTGGAACCACCATTGGCACAGACAGCTTACATGAGGCATAGTTCTGGGAAGAAAACATCATAGTCATGGTCTAGGATTCTCATTCATTTTTGTTATAAATGATGTTGTAGAAACGATAAAGAAAGATATAGGGCCTGTTCCAAAAAGGGGTCACTGGATGTTGCTTAAGGACTCTGTTTAGGTTTCTATCAGTCCCTGGGGCTCTAATTTTTTTTGTTTTGTTTTGTATTTTTGGTGGTGGTGGTGTTGTTTTTTTTTTTTAAACCACTTATGGTCAACCGCTTTGCTTGGAGGTTTTTCCTTGGTGGGTAATACATTTATTAACATAAGTGGCTGTGATAATGTGATAATGTGATTTATAACAATAAATATATATTTGGTCTTCATCCTCATTCCTGGCAGAGATCTCCTAAAACCCCTGGAATTTCCTGGGGGCTGAGAGCAACAAAGGTGTCTTCTGTTATGTTAATGAGGCAACTTATGAAATCCAAGTAAGGGTGGGGACCAGTTGCCAAGAGAACCAACCACATGATTCCCTAATTTCAGGAAGGTGAGAGGGACTGGAGGTTTAATTAATGACCAATGGCCAATGATTTAATCAATTATGCCTATGTAATGAAGCCTCCATAAAAACCCAAAAGAACTGGGTTTGGAGAGTTTCCTGGTTGGTAAACCTGTAGAGATTTGGTGACTGTGGCCTGGAGAGGCCATGAAGACTTTTTGCCCTTTACCCATCCATACCTTGCCATATGCTGTCCCTGAGTTATATCTCTTCATAATAAACAGGTAATTGAGTGAGTGAATGGGTTTCTCGAGCTCTGTGAGCCACTTTAGCAAATTAATCAAACCCAAGGAAGAGGTAGTAGGAACCTCTGATTTATAGCCAATTGGTCAGAAGTATGGGTAACACCCTGGACTTGCCACTGACATCCAAAGTGGGGGCAGTCTTGTGGGACTAAGCCCTTACTTAACGTGTGCAAGCTGATGGTATCTCCAAGTAAATAGTATTAAAATTGAGTTGAATTGTAGGACACCCAGTTGATGTTGGAGAGCCGCTTGTTGGTGATGGAAAACCCCACACACATGGTGGAATCTGGTGTAGAACTTTGAGTGGAAGGATTTAGGGCTATGCACAAATTTTCTGCTTCCTTTCTTTCTGGTCACATGGCTTTCCTGGGTCCAGGAGAAGGTTGCACACCCAACCTATAGATCTTGGGACTTGCCTTCCCATGTACTTGTAGGAGCCAATCTCTTATAATAAATCTCTCTCTTTTTCTCTCTTTTGTCTATCTCTTTGTCTCTCTCTTTCTCTCCATATATATATAAAACAAAAACCAATAAAATGTATTTGTGTACATATGTGAAGATATATATCTATTTTCCTCCTGATTTTATTTCTCTGGACAATGATAATACAGAATGGCAGATAAAGAAGGGCCTAGAAAGGTTGTATATTTCCAAGCCATTACTTCTCTTTGGTGTTCAAAGCCCTTCCTAACCAGACCTGGACTGCAGACTCTCTTCCCAATAAACCAGTGATATAGCCTCACTGGAGTCCTCAAACATGTGGGCATCCTTACCTTCATGCCTTTGTACATCCCATTCCCCATACCTGGAACGCCCTCCCCTTCTTCTGGAAGTGTCTTAGTTTATTTTGTTTTTTTAGCCATCACTACTATCTATTTCCAGAACTTTTGTATCATTTCAAACATAAACTCTGTACCCACTGAACTCTAATACCCATTTTGCCCACCCCCAATTCCTAATAACTTCAATTATACTTTCTCTATGAATTTGCCTATTTTAGATACCTTATATAAGAAGAACCATAAGTTGTTCATCCTTTTGTGTCTGGCTTATTTTAATTTGCATAATGTTTTCAAGAGTTATCCATCTTATAGCACATATCAGAATTTCATTCCTTTTAATGGCTGGATAATAGTACATTGTATATATATACTACATTTTGTCTTTTTTTTTTTTTTTAATGGAGACTCCACATAGAGTGTGGAACCCAACATGGAGCTTGAACTCAGGACCCTGAGATCAAGACCTGAGCTGTGATCAAGAGTCAGCTACTTAATTGACTGAGCCACCCAGGTACCCCAACATTTTATCTATTTTTGAATTGGTTGTTCATTTGGTTGTTCTCATTAGGCTGTAGGAGTTCTTTTTGTATTCTGATATTAATCTGTTATCAGATATATAATTTGCAAATATTCTCTCCCATCCTGTGGATTGTGTTTTCACTATCTTATAGGATCCTCTTGATGCACAAACATTTTTTAATTTTGATGTAGTTCAGTTTGTCTATTTCTCTTTTGTTGTCTGTGCTTTTGGTTTCATATGCAAGAAATCATTCCCAAATCCATGGTCATGAAAATTTTCCTCTATCCTTTCTCCTAAGAGTTTTACATTTTTAATTATTACATTTAGGCCTTTGATCCATTTTGAGTTAATTTTTGTATTTGCAGTGTGAAATAATCTTTTCGTCTAATATTTGTATTTGTGGTGTGAAGTCATCCTTTTGCATCTGAACCTCTAGTTACCCCAGCACCATTTGCTGAAAAGATTATCCTTTCCCCATTTTATGGTCTTAGTGCTCTTGTCTAAAAAATCAATTGACTGTATATGTAAGAATCTATTTCTTAAAGTCGAAGGAAAGTTTATTATTTCTCGATCTGATTTCCTATTGTCTTTTTTCCTAATTACATAAAAAATGCAGCTAATCATTGCATTTAGTCATCAGGAAGATGTAAGTGGCAAACAAAATGGAAAAGCTTAAGTAGTGTCTGTCTTATATTTACATTTGTGCTTATGCTTGTTGTAATCAAATTCAGAATTTGCTATAAAATACTGCATATAATATAGTATAGAGAAATTCCTATTCCTATAGGATATAGGAATTTCTCTATATTATGTATTTTTTAGTTTAGAAAGATTAGGCACACTTCAGTATTCACCGGTAGGAAGAAATGAAATGATAGTCTTTTTAGACAGGTGTTAGCTCACTACCTCCTTGGTATCCCTTGTTTCAAAGGCATCTGTAGTCTGAAGAATAAGGCTGTACCTGTGCATTAGGCCCCCCGACACCTTCTGGCTCTCTTCAGCTTCTCAGGGCAAGCCTTCAGCAAATGTAGCCCCAGGTAGTTCCAATCATTTCAGCTTCTTTTCCCCTTTTCTCCACATCTTACACTAAATCTAGGAGGTAACAGTGGACTCAGAACACTTTGGCTATGGCTGGACTACTGACTTGCAGAGATTATGAAAATCCTAAAAATGTCAACTTCTGTATTTCATTTCTCTAAACTACAGATGCGGAATGCTCTCCACCCACTTCCCGTCTTCACAGCTTGAGCAAGAAGCCTTCACCTTCATGTTTAAATAGCAACTAGAATGGCACCCATCCCTGCAACAGGTGATCCTGAGATGCTTCTCCAACCTTCTTGCCAGAAACAGGTTCCAAGCTGTGGATAAGGAACACTCTGACGCTGTCATTCTTATTTTTACCCATTGGCATGAATAACCTTTGAGGAACAGCTGTCTGGTCAAATTGAGAACCATCAGTTGCAGAATGATATAGGGCTTAGAAATATATGATTAGAAAATAATATGATTTCATTGTATTTTTATAAGTAAGTAATACTAAAATAAAATAATAGCAGCTAAAACAAACTAAGCTTCAAATCTATGCCAGACATGAAAATGAATGCTCTATGCACTTAATTTTATTTAATTTTCATGTCACTAGGACTATTTTACAGTTGAGGAAATAGACATGCAATGGCTTATTGAAGGCTGCACAGCCAGTTGATAGTTATTTGAAAACCGACTGTCTATTATCATCAGAGCCCATGCTCTTTCTCTCACACATCCTTCCTCTTGTTAACTGCTATTCAGGTTTTTTCACTTAAAAAATGAATATGTATATGTACACATTTATGTATACGTATAAGTAGGTGCATGTTCACTCTAATGTTAGTGATGCATGATTCTTAAATGATTAGAACTAGTATCTCTGTGTGGACATTACGGGAAGAACTTTTGCTGGAACCTAAGAAAAAAAAAATTTAACCATGCTGACTGCCTCCGAAGGAGGAAACTCCCTCTTTGGAGGGTATTCGTGCAAGGCTGAAGGATTATTGTTAGCAGTGTTGTAGAACAGATACTTGCCATGAATGGGTAGTTGGGGTAAATGACCTTAAAGTTCTCCTTTGTTTGTAGGAGCTTAGGTGAAAGGATTCTACAGGATCCGTTTTAGATTTTCCAAGCAGTTTGTTTCTTCTGGGACTTACCTCCCCATGATGCAGGACTCAGAGATGACCTCCTTGTACTCACATTGGCCCAGCTTGACTCTGTTCCTTGCAATAGACAATTGAACCAGAAAAGTTACCAGATCCAAGATAAGTGCAACAGCTCCCATCCTCAGGAATTTGGAATTGGGATGAAGAAAAGCAAGTCTGGGTTGGCCTCTTCAACAGGAAATTTAAACTGAAGTACACTGTACTCCCTGTGCAGACCAGGGATTAAAGGATAGGATGCACTGAGTGGGAGAAACAAAGATGACAGGTGGTGGGGAATTATCACCTCGTCCCTGATGGCCTCTAATTCCCACTACCAGTTCTTCCGGGAGACTTCCAAGTTCTGAGCGACACTCCTATACCTTTACAATTAAGTTCCCTGATGAGTTTCTATTACTTGCAACCAACCAGAAGAGGCTCAAATAAGAAAGGGTGGGTGAATAGGGATCAGCTCTCTCTTGAAAAGTAGCAAAAGGATGGTTCTCTGTGCTGTGACCCACTGTCTGCATTTACTTCACCTTTGAGACCTGCGAGTCCAAGTCTGGGAGTGCTCAGGAGAGTCCATTTCTGTGTTCAGGGAGTTGTACAAGTGCAAGGGAGATTTGTGGGGCTTTTTTTGATTTTGCTATAGTTTAGAGGGGTTAGTAAAAGCAAGGGTGAAAGTGAAGGAAATGTTACCCAACAAAGGGAGCTCAGGAAACTTGTGTTTTAGAGCAAATCCAACCATTACATCCCAGGGTTTGGCCCAAGTCTCAATCTCTTTAGGCAAGTTAATATTGTTGTCTTCTATAGTTCAGAAATCCTTGGCTCATACATGATAAATCATCTCTGAGAATAGCTTTAGGGTGAAACTAGTGAAGCCTTACTGCTGCTTTCCAGTGAAAAATTTGGGGCCACCTCTTGAGCAAACTCTTTCATTGGGCATGCTTAATCGGGAGAAACATTACCCCAGAGAGACAAATAATCTTCCCATTCTTAAGGAAGTCTGGACTGTTTTTCTAGCACACATGGACAACTCATAATTATTCTTAAGTAACCCTGAGAATTTTAACATGAATTGAGTTATGTGTTTCTTGTTAAATGGATCGAATTTCAACAAAGCCCGGGAAACATCTTGAAAAATCACATGAATGCAATTTCCAAAGAAAACAATCCAAGAATTACTGCCAAAGAGTTTTATTTCCACTAGGAAGGAAGAGAAGAGTTTCATTTTGCCCCCCACACAGACTGTATGTTCAATTTGTGGTCTGCAATGGAAAATTCTGCTGATTTTGCTGAATTCAGGAGAGGAGAGAAATGAAGTGGACTATTGTTGTTTGAGTGATAAAACTGTCTTTCTTTCTCTAACATTAATATGTTATTAGCATCTTCAATTTGATTCTACAAATATTGAGTTTTAATGGTGTGTGAGGTACCACGGGAGAGGGAACAAAGAACTTACCACATGATGCTTATCCCATGGGTCCTATAAATTAGACCTACAAATAGGGCATTGCCAGCCCACAGAATACCCTTGTATAAATTAGAAAAAGATGCCCCTTCCTGAAAGATGTAACCTTGTGGACAACCAATTAGCACAGGGGACTTTTGTGCAAATTAGAAAAAAAAAAATCTCTTCCTCTGATGGGCATAATCTTGAATCAAGGTACAGAACTTGATTTTATTCTTCTTCCCTTTGACTGGATATTCTTGTGCTGGACACAACTTGCTCATTTGATTGCAACATTCCTACCTACCAGATATGTAAAGGGCTAATTTGGGAATCATCCCTTGTCTAACTGGATGCAATACAACCACTATTTTTCATCTTCAGTGAGTGGAAGGACCATCCGGGAGCTTGTTAGGAATACCTGAACTTAACCACAGATATTGTGATTCAGGATAACTGAGATAAGGTCTAGAGATCATATTTACAACACACTCCTCCAGGAGTAGTTGTGATATAGGTGATCCAAGAACAATAGTTTGAGAAGTAAACATGTAGGAAATAATGGGCTGGGCCATCCAGAGAGAGAAGAAATCAAGGCTGGCTAAACTTATTGCAGAAGATGTACAGAAGATGGGGAATTTTATTTATGTGATAAATAAACTGTAATTTCTGGAACTTTTGCCTCAGTAGAAAAATGTTTTCATTTCCTAAAATGGAGGAGAAAAGCTCAGCCAGGCTTATTTGAAGTTGTCCAGAAGAGTACAATGACAGCTAAAGAAAATTGTTTCTAAGATGAATCCCTGAAGTAAGATTTGTTTGGGGAACTGAAAACTTTTCAGTCACTAGTACTAACTTCTGCCTTTAGACAAGGGGGAAAAAAAATGATAAAGAGCCAATGTGTTAGCTGGGACTAGACAGAGATTGACAGTAACACCAAGACATCCACCAACATGATAACTTTGCAACCATCTTTCCCATTTGCTTCCCAGAACATTCCTCCAGTAGCACCCATAACTCTCCAAGGCACTGCTGATAATACCACTGCATACTTAATAACAGAAAACAACTCTAGCTTCTGGCACAACAAGGTTTCCTTGGGAAGTGGACTGTGGTGTACATGGAATGGTTGTTTCCATTAAAAAATTCATTAGAGGTTTTGAGGCTGTTAGCTTGGAGTTTTATACTTTTCTAAAGAAAAGTATTCTGAAAATAAGCAAAATATAATCCAAAGTATTCTCTGGCACATAAAATTTTCTTTTTTTATTCTTCCCATAACAATAATTACCTCTTTTTGGTCATATGATTTGGGAAGAGGAGCCTTCCCCATCATTCCTGGGTCAACTTTTTTTTTTTTTTTAAGATTTTATTTATTTATTTGACAGAGAGACAGCAAGGGAGGGAACACAACAAGCAGGGAGAGTGGGAGAGGGAGAAACAGGCTTCCCACTGAGCAGGGAGTCCAGCATGGGACTCAATCCCAGGATCCTAGGGTCATGACCTGAACCAAAGGCAGACGTTTAACGACTGAGCCACACAGATACCTCTATTCCTGGGTCAACTTTCTGTCTTTGCGTTTTGTCTGGGTTAGAGGCAATCACTTTATCTGTAAAGACCATGTTTGAGAAAGCTCAGAATGAGGAAAGTGAGAAGAGAGAGGTGTAGTTGCAATCCATAATATAGCAATCCCCATGACTCAACAGTCTGTATGCTGGGTAGCAACAGGTAAGAAACACTGCAACTATTAATCAGTTGTTAGTAAGAACAGGGTCTTGACCTTATAGAACCTGGAGCAAGAGAACATTTTCAGTTGGCTCAGGTAACAGCACAAAGGTAGCAAGAAAAATGAAAGTTATCCCATTTGAAGTGATGGTAGGCCTTTCCAACCCATCCTTCATAAATCAAGTATATCAAAGTTCAATTTTTTTCTTTCTTCTGGTCAACTTTATTGGTTCGTTAGTGCTTCCTACTGAAGATCAAAACTGAAGAGACCACCTGTGTATGGAAAAGGGAAAAGGAAACTCTTCTTTATGTTGGAAATAATTCTTCCTTCTTGTCAATTTTCTCTAGGCCATTCATTCTCAATTAAGAGAGTATCACTGGCAGGTAAATGATCTATTAAGGCTTAAATAAAGTAAACAAATACCTTGAGTAATAATTCTGATTCCATTTTGATTCAATATCAAACAACAAGTAACTTTTATGAAGCTGGAACTATGTAGAGGGGTGGAGAGGCAGTGTAGAATATACAGTGGTTAAGAGCATGAACTTTAGATCAAACGGGTCCATCTGGATTTGAGTCATAGGTCTGGGATTTAATGGCTGTGTATCCTCAAGAAAGTTGTTTTACCTCTTTGAATTTTATAGAACCAAGATGAGAATACCTAATCTATTGAGTAGTTTAGGATTTAAACCGATCAACACAGGGACACAGTGATTGATGCATAAAAAGCATCCAATATACAAAGATTATTATTCAAAGATGAATATCGTGTGGTTCTACCTTCAAGACACTCATGGTCTAATTACAGGGATCCACAACCTTTTTCTGTAAAGATGCAAGTAGTATATGTAGGCTTTGTGGGCCATTTAGTCTCTTTCACAACTATTCATATCTCCTATCGTAGTATGAAAGCAGCCATAGACTTCTGTAAATGAACGGGTGTTCTAATAAACTTTGCTTTCATAGAGAGGTTGCAGATCAAATTTGATGATGCCTGGTCCAGTAGAACAACTTATCGTACTAAACTCATTGAAAGCTAGAGCTAGGGCTTATGCTGCTGTCGCCTTCCGTAAAGGAATGTGTAATGGCCCACTAAATAGTTTTTTTATCCTAATTGGCATTCTCCCTGAATATACCTTCTACTTTATGGAGGAAATAGGTTATATGTAATGATGTCAGCCTTGATGTTAAATTTTGCTACTTCAGTGAGCAGTAGATTTCTGTTAACTAGTAAATTCATTAACAAATTTATAAGCAATGTGTTTATAAATGTCAAAAAGCAATAAGTTTATAAATGTCAAAGCAATAAGTTCATAAATGTCAGTGGCTCAATATCACCTTCATCTGGAATACGACTCCAATAAGAAAGCATAGTTCATGACGGCAACAAGTGATTGATGTTGCGTCTCCACCAAATTACTATTTTTAAGGACTTATTGCTCTTTCTTGTAAGAACTTTTTGAAAGCATCTTTCAGCTGAGAAAAGTATTCGATATCTAATTATAGTCATGCAAACTTTTCTAAAAATTCGACTTGACCATGAGATAGTAGTGTAAGCAAATCAAGACAAAAGGTCTAATCAACCACTCTCAGGATCCACCATGCCCAGTACTTCTAGCTCAGAGTCTCCCTTACACACCTGTGTAAGCGGTTCAGTATACAGCTGACTCCACCAGAAATTAGAATCTCTCTGTACCATAATTCAATGAATTCTTGGTTAAAATTAATTAAATATTGACTCAATTTGACCTAAATAGCAAGGGCACTTTATTAGTTTAGGGGTATGGAAAATCTAGAGTGGGATGCTTGGGTGGCTCAGTCAGTTAAGCTTCTGCCTTTGGCTCAGGTCATGATCCCAGGTACCTGGGATCAAGTTTGGCCTTGGGCTCCTTGCTTAGCGGGGAGCCTGCTTCTCCTTCTACCTGCTGCTCCCCCTGCTTGTGCTCTCTCTGACAAATAAATAAATAAAATCTTAAAAAAAAAAAAAAAAAGACAGAAAGAAAGAAAAGAAAATTCCAGAGTAAGAATTCAGTGGAGGACTGATCCTCAACTCAAACAATGTCCACAGCATCCTTGTTTCTCTCTGCATTTCTGGTGTACCTTCCCTATGACATCTTAGTCCTAAGATTGTGTCCTTTCATATTCTAAGGATGGGGCCAACAGCTTCTGTCTTCTCTACTCCTTAGTCACATGCTACAAGTATAAGAATGTCCCAATTTTTGTCCCAATGTTTACAGCAAAATCTAGTAAACTGCTGTTATTAGACCATTTAAGTTATATATTATAACTGGACTAATCACTGTGGCCAGGTGGATAGGGTGCTATAGTTGATTTAACCTTGGTCACATCTTCTGATTCTGGAGGTCAAAGTAGAGTTGGTTCCCCTGAGAAATTGTAGGTGTTGGAATGGAGAAGAAAGGAGGTGATGTGTAAGGAGACAACAAACAAAGGACCCAGAAAGATCTCTGTACCCACTGGTGATCAATTTATTCAGGTTGTAGATGGCACATAGAAATAAGTAGTGTTTCTGATACTATCACAGCCCTTGCCACCTTCCACCGGCCACCAGAGGATGTAGTGCCTCCTTACTTTAGAAAACTTGCTGCTGACTTGACCTAACATGTCCCACACCTCTTGTAATTTTTGGCCACCTTGAGATGTGTTAACTTCTCTGTTATCTCTCCTTTCATGTACTCTTGCTTCATGCTTTATGTCTGGCCAATATCCCTCTTTTTTTTTAAGCCCTTTCTGCTATGCCCTCTGAAGTCTCCATCACATGAATAACATGTTACCCTGCCTCTTCAACTGTTTCTTGTAGTCTCAGCCTCATTACATGTCTTGCTTGTTTTTGAACTGAAACCTAGATCTCCTTTTTTGTCCATGTCCTAATAGTTGTTCAAATTTTCCACTTGAATTTCCTAGAGACACCTAAAACCCAGCATGCTGCCGATAGAAATCATTACCCTACCCCTTCCAAATTCACTCCTTTCTCTGGGTTGTCCTCAAAGTTTAATAGATATATAGATAAATAAACATATCATTAAGTATGTGTATATGTATGGCATACTTACATATTTGGACATGGATTATTTGAATTGAGTTGAATTCTAAGAAAAAAATAATTTGGTGGTAGGATTTTAAAGCTATAATACTCTTGATGTCTTCATATCTGGTATTAATTTAAGAATATTGAAATCTTGGGTTGCCTGGATGGCTCAGTGGGTTAAAGCCTCTGCCTTCGGCTCAGGTCATGATCTCAGGGTCCTGGGATCAAGCCCCGTATTGGGCTCTCTGCTCAGCAGGGAGCCTACTTCCTCCTCTCTCTCTACCTGCCTCTCTGCCTACTTGTGATCTCTCTCTGTGTCAAATAAATAAATAAAATCTTAAAAAAAAAAGAATATTGAAATCTTATGTCACAAGTCAAGAGAAGATACTATTAGTGTATCTCAAAGTGTAATCATAGCATATGTGTTCTGCAGGATTTTAATAGAAATGCTCAGAAGTGTTCCATTCTAAAAAGAGGAAATACTAGGTTAAACACTAGATTGCTCTACTGTATAATTTCTCGGGGGTTTTAATATGTTAATTCACACTATTAACTATGTCAAATAGGGAAAGAGTGCATCATTTTCAGACTTTTTTTTAAAGCATAGAACGTTCCCTCCCACTTCCATCTACCATTTCCTTTAAACACACACATGCCCACTTTTAGAATTAATATACTATGGAATATGCTTAAAGAATATTTGTGTTGGCTTGTCTCCTCAACAAATAATAGTCACCTTTTCCAAAACTCAGTCTTTCATCCCAGTGATTAACAATTTACCTCATGGTCTAAGATAAGCTTCACCATCTTAGAAATTTACATTCTTCAGAGTTTATTGGGAGAATGAAAAAATTATTCTTACATGAAGCAAATAGAGAAGACGAAGAACAGTACTATGTGACATGGTTTGAATAACCATAGCAGATCAGAGAAGGGTATAGCAGACACTTGTTGCTCATCTATCATCCATCCCCACTTTCTCCTTTCTAGAGGAACCCTAACTTTGTTCAGGTATCAACCTCTTCACATGAAGACTTGCACCTTTGAAAAGGTGAGCCCCGGGTGCGCCTGGGTGGCTCAGTTGGTTAAGCGTCTGCCTTCAGCTTAGCTCATGATCCCAGGGTCCTTGGATCGAGCCCCACATCGGGCTCTCTGCTCAGCAGGGAGGCTGCTTCTCCCTCGCACACAACCCCTGCTTGTGCTCCTTCTCTCGCAGTGTCTCTCTCTGTCAAAAAAATAAAAAATCTTAGTTAATAAAACAAAAAAAAAAACCATGTGAGCCCTGGGTGCAGGATTGGCTCAGTTAGTTAAGCCAGTGCCTTCAGCTCAAGTCATGATCCTATGGTCCTGGGATCCAGCCCTGCACTGAGCACTGAATGGAGCCCTGCACTAGACTCCCTGCTCAGCAGGGAGTCTGCTTGTCCCTCTCCCCCATCCCTCTCCCCTGTACCCCACTCCCTCTCTCTCTCTCAAATAAATCAATAAAATCTTAAAAAAAAAAAAAACGGGGGGAGGACCCCACCTCCAGCTCTTGGGATGGGCCTAATTTTTTTTTTTTTAATTAGTCAAATTCTCTTTGTCTGTGACAAAGAAAGGCACATGACCCCATCCTGACCAATGAGACAAGAGGAAAAGACTGCAGAGGGGGCCTGTGGTAAAAGTTTCCTTCTTCATAAGAAAGAGAGGTTTGAAGAAATAGTCTTTCTCCTTTTTTCTGGATGCGGTGTCTAAAGTTATGGCTGGAAAAGCTATCTTGCCAATCAGACATAAAGAGCACGGATTTCTGATGATAACACTCTAAGCTCCCTGAAGCCTGCCTGACAGGGCTCAATTTCTGGTTATTTTTAAAGTCTATCTGAGTTAAAGTTTTTGTTGCTTGAGACACGAAGTATTCTAGTTGAAATTGAGGATGAGATAAATGTGTGATGGAGTCTAGAGAGGGGACTTCTGTGTTTTCCACTTTTGTCATATTCCCATGGCTAGTCAAAACATGGTTCCCCAAAAATCTTGAGTTGAAACTACATGGAAATATTATGTGGTGACCTAAAAGGTGTTATTTGGAAAACACCATATTTGTTAGCCATCCAGATCTAGAGAAGACCAGGATAGCAGAATGGTTGTGGTAAAGATCAAATACTGGGGCCAGCAGAATTTGGTTTGCTTCTGAGTTCTGTCCCTTACTGGCTGTGTGACCTTGGGTAAAATACTTAACCTCTCAGAAGTTCTGTTGAAACTGTAAAAGGGATACAAATAACAGTATTTATATCATATAACTTGTTGATGAGTATTACATAACATAACCCATGCCAGTTCCTACCACATAGTAACTGTCAGCTCTCAAAAGGCTGGTTCTTAACTATTTAGGCAGAAGAAAGGTATTTATTGGCTTCAGGAGTCAGAGAAGGTATTAAAATAAGTAATGTCTATATTACCTTCTTATTCTTAAACTGTAAGTTTCATAAAGATAAGACAGAGAATATGTCTTACTCATTTTATGTCTTCCAGCCATAGTTAGCACAGAAAAAGCATTCAGCAACCATTTATGAAGCAAAATTACATCCTGGAGTTTCTTCTGAAAACTTAGCCCATTCTTAATTCTGTGTCATGGAAGTTTCAAAGCATGGCCATAAATTCTTTAACACTCTTCCTTTCAAGAAGTGGTTCTATGTTAACTTTTGGATCTGGGTGGGTTTATTACTTGATCAACAGATTACAACAGAAGTAATGGGATGTACTTTCTGAGGATAAATCATAAAAAGTCATGTAGACTCCACTGTGTTCTTTGGAACACCTACTCTTTGAACGTGAAACTTACATGAAACTTCTTTCATGTAAGAAGTTTGACTACCTTGATGTTACCATGCAAGCCCAAGGCTTATAGAGAGACCATGTGTATGGTCTCCGGTCAGTAATCCTGGCTTAGATCAGCCTTCAAGTCATGCCAGCCTAGATTTCAATATATGAATGATGAAGTTTCCAGGTAATTCTAGTCCACAACTGTTCTATTCAACTATTTGAGTGATTCCAGTTGAAACCCCAGACATCATCAGGCAGAGATAAGACATCCCCACTGTGCCTTATCTGAATTCTTGACACACAGTATTTGTGAGCATAATAAAATGGTGGTTGCTTTATGCCCTTCAGTTTGGGGTTATTTCTTTTTTCAGCAATATGTAACTGGAATACCTGTCATTCTTAGTTTGATGTCATAGCTCAAATAGCTCATGGCCTAGGCTTTCTTTTTAAAATAAAAGCAAATATTAATGATTTTGAGAAAAGCTTGCATATTTCACGACTCCTTCTTTTAAACTTTGATGCAATTAGAGCTACCCTGATTAGGGATGGTGCTTGATATTTTATTGTTTAGTTTCCTTCTTCTAGAATTCTGAAGAATGAGATATAGCTCTTGATATATCTGAAAACCAAACATTTTTCTGAACTTCTCTCAATTCAGTGTTCTGTTTCTGTATAACTGGCTTGAGAGATTTTAATTGTTGGGTAAATTTTAAATCAATTTCTTATATAATAAATAGCTAATTAAAGTCAGAATACCCTTACCCTCTAGTTTTGCTTTTCATTATCTTTGCTCTCCTACATTGTAGGCAATGTTGAATAGTGCCAGACTTTTTAGCATCTGGAAGTCATATAAAATTCATTTTCTGAATAAAAATATTCTACCATTTCCTGGTCAATTTATTTTGTTAAATACCAAAATTTGGCTTATTACTTTGTAAATGATGAAGAAAGGCAAAAACTACAACTTTCAAAAAATATATGATTTTAAAATGATCATCCTGTTCCATAAAATAACTGCACAAGTTAAGTAATTTAGAAAATCTTTGTCTGAGTAAAACGCAGTTCTAAAAATGAAATCATTCATTGATTCATTCATGTAAATATTCATTCAATAAATATTCATTGAATACCTGTTATACGTTGACCAGTATATTGGGTAATAAGATTTCGGACATGATAAAACCCAAAGATGTCTCTTAGAAGGATTCTAAAGAGACACAGAAAATGTTTTTCCTGGTGATTACATTCCTTGAGCTTTCAGCCCATTTTTGCAACAGCTGCAGAAGGTTCTCAGAAGCGTATTTGCAGTATCTCCAACTACTTTGTCATTGTTGGCAACAGGCAGGAAGAATCTTAGGTGGAGCTGTTCTTTCAGTAAATTAAACAATGATCAAAACTTGGTTCATTTTTTCCACCACTACTTGTCAACTACTTTTCCATGACCAATAAGACCCTATGTATGCGACAATTGTGTTTAGGATCATACATGTAACAAAAAGAAGACATGCACATACACAGCACACAAACATACTGGGTGAGGCATAATGTACCCCCATAGTTTTAAATATGTGCTTTCACCCCATGAGAGTTGCAACCTCAAGATTTTGCTCAGGATATCTGTTGTTTTGCCTATCCAGCACATGATTTGTTTTGTTTTGTTTTGTTTTCCTAGTACTATCACCCTAATTCTGCTTGGGGAAACCAACGTTGTTCCATTCTCAATGTGTTTTTGTTTTTTGAAGATTTTATTGATTGATTGATTGATTGATTGATTGATTTGAGAGAAAGAAAATCACAAGCAGGGGGAAGGGAGGAAGAGACAAATAGTCTCCACACTGAGCGCAGAGCCTGATGCAGAGCTTGATCTGGGGTTTGATTCTGGGCTTGATGCAGGCTTTATCTCACCACCCTGAGATCTTGACCTGAGCTGAAATCAGGAGTTGGAGGCTGAATGAATCCAGCCACCCAGGTGTGTGGCCACACACAGCCACCTGTGTTTTGAGTGTGGTGAACCCTGCTCCCCAGATCCAGGAGAGGGCATGTGACATAAGCAGCCAGTCAGCATATGTCCATCCTTAGTCCACAGTTATTGGCTCTGGAGTAGTCATGTGACTCCAGCTAATTCAGTGAGAGCTTCAGCCAAATTGCTCACCTGTCCTAGATAGAGGTATTTGTTTTCCCCTTTACGATCATTAGCTGATTGTGATGCATTCTTGGAACTTTAGGCTCTCCTCTTGCTACTACATGGGAAGATTCATTCAGAGAATGGAGCCAACCCAGAAGGCAGAGCTAAGAAGAGGAAAGAAACTCACACCCCATGATGTTTAAAGCCCTTTTCCCCAGCCTGAAATTTCCTTTTTTTTTGTTTTTAGTTTTATTAGCAAACCTGTCAGTTTTAGTAACTTTGTCTGCCTCTGGATGTTTATAAACTAACCAGTCAATATATAGTACTTAAACACTCACTTTGCCTTAATAAGCTGCCTTTTTAAGCCATTAGAGAAAGATTTAGAGGTTAAAGAATGATGTGGTAGATAATTTATATTTGAATCAACCTCCTTTTTTATAGACTATGTTAAAAACTACCTATAAATATTTCTTCTTGGCATCTTCAGTAATCTTAATGGGTTAAGTGCCCAGTTTGTTCTACATGTTGTTCAATTCATAGTAATCTACCTGAGCAGGCATAGGCTTCTCTTTCATTTCCCTTCTCTTATTTCCATTATCACTCCAAAGTCTATCTCTTCTTCAGTGCAGGACAGTGGATCTCTAAGGTTACATACACACACACACACACACACACACACACTTTATTCTTGGCCATAACTTTCTGCTTCTACCCCCAGGATTCTGATTTCTCTAAGCCCAGGTTGAAATCCCAGAATATGCATTTTTTTCACTGAAAACCCAGGAATCCTAATCCATGTAAACTACTCTTTGAGAGGAACTAGTTTAACTAGCTCTAGATTAGAATCCCAGAAAATTATAGCTGGAGGGAACTTTAAATATGATGTAATCCAATCTTTATCTCCAATACCCATTTCACAATCATGAACTGAAATTGAGAACTAGAATTCAGACCCAGAGCTGAATGTAACTGATACCAGTACTAGAATCCAAATCTTGACTCTATCCAAAGCCTTTTCCACTGCACTGGTGTGGTCTTCATGCTCTAACCCAAAACAGAGCACAGTTGTGTTCTCCTCTTCAGTCTCAACTCAAGATTACATTTTTAGAAAAAGAAAGAGGATAAAAGACTAATGTGAAATCTTTTTACTGATGTAATGCTATTCTGCTGTGGTCCTTGGTCAGTTGTTTTTTCATATGGAAGAGAGAACACCTGTAATGACAATATGCTTACAATTTTCTAAGGATATAATATGGGATAAGTACTATGTACGTACATGTATTCTTTCTTTTAAAAGAATCATTCCTAAGAATGATGCAACATCATTCTTAGGAAAGAGACACTGACATTGATACCGGGTGTGAAAAGTGAGGTTAAATGATTTGCCCAAATAACTCAGCTAGGATTCAACTATGATTTCAGTCCTAACAGACATAAGTAGCTTGACCGACTTTCCCTTCTCCTGCATCTTGCTCTCTCCCTCACTCCCTCCTTACCCCCACCCCCAGCCCTGCTCTCTTCTCCCTTCTTCTTCCCCCTCCTCTTCTTTTTCTCCTCTTCATTATCCTCCTTCTCCTTCTTCTTTTTCTTCTTCCTAAGGACTAGACCCCTGACCTCAGCCAGCAAACCTGCAAATGTAGGCCATTTGTTATAATATAGGAGTGGCTGGCAGCGTGCACTGTGCCCACACAGCAATTTAGAATGGGGTCAAAGCTTTGTCTTTGTCAATAGAGGATGTGTTTTAAAATAAAGCCCCAGAAAGTTGAGTTACCTGGGACATGTTGGAGATCATTGAGCTTGAATCTCTTGAGGTAGAGGGAAAGTCTGGAATATTCCAATGGTGGTGATGATGATGGCAGCGATGATAATGATGGTAAACAGTAACATTGAGAGCCAGTGATGTTTCAGACACTGTCTTTGGGCTTCTGTGTATGTTATTTCTTTGACTCCCTGCAACAGTCCTAAGATATTGGAACTATTATTATTCTAATTGCTTTTGTAAATAAACTGAGTCAAGAACAGTTTAAGTGGTGAGCTAGGAGTCAAACTCAAGTGGCTGAGCTCCCGAATCTATGCAAAATAAGATTGTTGTTAAATTAAAAAATTGAAAGACTTGCCCAAATCAGGAAGAGTAAATCCCCAATTCAGAGGCTGTAGGAGTATCCAGAAGACTATATTTCCTGCTTCTTTTGCATCTTTCCAGGTCCCTAAGACAGTACTTAGCATGGAGAATAATGACAGTAATATTGATTGCTAATACATTCTGAGAACATACTCTATATGTTGGATACCTTAAGTCCTTTGAAAGCATTATGCCGTGTAACCCCCTAGTCACCTTCTGAGTTGAGCACTGTTATTACATTCCACTTGCAGATGAGAGATTTCAGAATTTGCCCAATGTCATTGCACAGTTGACATCAAAGCCTTTACTCACACATTTGAAGGCACTTAATACAAAGTACTTGATCTCTAAGTCTAAAAGTGCTAAGAGATTCCATAGATCCTTGCAAGACACTACAAGAGCATGCCTGTCCCCTTACAGAAATAATCCCAGTCTTAGTGTGGCTCTCAGGGGCTGAGAATAATTCCAGGATATTGTGTGCAGAGCGGCCGTTAAACATCCTTCTATGGCACCAGAGTGCAATGGCGCAGACCCGAGTGTAACCAAGAGCAGAGAGTCCAGGTAGGGTCAGGGCTGGACTCACTTCTCCCAAACAGCAGCGAACTTGATATTCTTCCTGCCAATTCCTGATGTGGAGTCTGTTGGAAATAACCACAAGGCTCCCCTTTAGAGACTTCTTTATAATTCCACAAAAACGAATTACCAAGAAGTAAAATTCTGAAGTCATTTAGCTGTATATCCTGTAAGTATAATTTTAATAGCTTCTTTTCCATTAAAGCTTTGTTCTTTTTTCTCTCTCTCTATCTCTCTCTTCCTAACAAAGCAGCTCCCTAGCCGATTTCCTGTCTGTGGTTTTGAGTTGAGTTAAAAGTCGGTGGGTTGAGCCAGCAGCCCATGGTGAGCCCTCTCTCGTACCATCCGCACACCTCATTTAGCACTGAATCATGCATTCTTCTGTCCTAATGTGTCTCTTGTATTGCAGCTTGTATTGTTATTTAAATTTTAGTGCATTTAAGTCTCGTCTCCTCATTTAGCTTGTAAGTTCCTTGAGGTCAGGGACTATGATTTATTCTTTTTTGCAGCCCCCACAGCGCTGTTCAGTACGTTGCCAATGAAACATATTGAAGGAACTCTCTCACATGCTGAGTTCTCTGTGCCTCGCACATTGTGGTGACTTCATCATCTTCCTAAACTTGCAGTCCTGTCTCTGTTCAAGACGCAGTGATAGGTCCCCAGGAGGGCTCAGTAACAAATAGTGGGTAAAGGTCAGACTGCTTTGGCTTATGTACCAGCTCTACCACTCATTCGCTATCTGACTTCAGAAAAGATTTTAGCCTCTCTAAAGCTAAGTTTCCTCAAATACTGTGGTGATAATAATCATGCCTGCATTCTAAATTTGGCTTAAGGATTGAGAAAGTAAACACATGTAAATCGCATCAAAGAGGCCCCGGTGTTTGGTAAATGATCAGTAAGTGGTGGCTGATGTTATTACCATTATCAGTGACCTTCAGCCAAAGACCACTAGGAGCAAACTTGCAGTTGAGCCACTCATGTTTATTAATCATTCCAGTGGCAGAGAATGTACCTCATAAGAAAGCATGGGGCATCTCAGTAAGAGGGCCTTAAAAAGAACTTACTGTAGGATTTGGGCTTGTGGTAGATGATTTGGAAGCAGGTTTAAGGAAGCAGGGTTTGGCTCAGGATGGGTCCTGTCAGAAAGTAGGGATAATCCTCTGGGAATCTAAGGAAATCTTATTTAGAAGGAGAGATTATATAGAAGTCAAGTTTCTAAGTAAGTCTTACATGGAAGTAGGGAATGCCCAACAATGCTATGACTGTATTGGTTAAGAAGCAGTAGTTGCTTATTAACCAGGAAAGAGGGAGTGTGGTTATTGTTGTGGTTTGGACAATGTTTATGCTTTGACTTTATTCAGATGTGATTATGGAGTGGTCTTAGTTTTGTCTTTTGTCTTCATGCATCATGGTCACCAAAATGGTCTTGTCTGAGGTTGATGCTCTGTGATATTTTTTGTGTTCAATAGGAGAACACCATGGCCTAGTTGAGAGTATTAGTCCAGTTCCTGGACTTACAACCATCCTATAAAGTAGGTATTATTATTAACAATTTACAGATGAGGAGACTTAGGCCTGGAGAGGCTGAGCAAAGTTGACCAACGTTACAGAGTTGGAAAGTGAAGGAATCTTATGAAAACCCAAGACTGACCAACTCTGAAGTCTGTGATGTTCAACTCTATGAAAACAGCTGACTGAGGATCCAGATTGGGCCTGGTGCTTTGCAAGTATGATCTCATGTATTCATGATCTTTCTCTCGAAATCTCATCTAGCAAGAGATGCAAGACTAAAATGAACATCTATCATATAAAGCAGATTATGATACAACTATGTTATAAGTGTATAAAAAAGGGAGTCATACACTCATTTGTTGAATATTTCCTCCAATGTGGAGGCACCATGTTAAATGCCAGATTTAAAGTTGAGTGAGTGAAATAAATTATATCCCTGACCAATTATAGATTACATTTTATAGGAAGGAGAAACATTAAACAATTAAACAAATAAATATGTCATTATACAATCAGAAAAAGCAAAAGAAGATAGGAAACAGATCTCTCTGGTAGAGAGTAGCAGTGTGAAGTGAGGACAGATGGTGGCCCTAGGTAGGCAGGGAAGGATCTCTGAAGAAGTAACATTTCATCAGGAACCTTACAACTAAGAGCAAGACAGCTTTGAGAAAAACCAAGGGAAGAGTATTCCAAGCAGAGGGAATAGAATGTGTAAAGGACCCATGGCTGGAGAAAATGAAGGAGCTCCTAGAAAGGGAAGAGGATCTAGGGTGGCTAGAATATAGGTTGAGATGAGATAAAATAGGCAGGCAGATCATTTAAACCCTCATAAGTATTTTTTTTAAGATTTTATTTATTTATTTGACAGACACAGATCACAAGTAAGCAGAAAGGCAGGCAGAGAGAGAGGGGGAGGTAGGCTCCCTGCTGAGCAGAGAGCCTGATGTGGGGCTCGATCCCAAGACCCTGGGATCATGACCTGAGCTGAAGGCAGAGGCTTCAACCCACTGAGCCACCCACGCGCCCCAAACCCTTATAAGTTTAGTTAGAGAATCTAAAATTCTTTCCTCAGTGCAGTGGGAAGCCATTGAAGGCTTTTAGGTAGAAGGATGAATTAATTACACACTAGAGCCTATGAAGGGTTTAATAACAGCAGGGCATTGGAATTGGCCCATGGAAGATGGAAATTATGAACAAAGGTGGAGAATGGCATTCCAGAAAAAGCAGGGCATTAAAAAAAAAAAAAGAAAAGAAAAGAAAAGAAAAAAGAAAAAGCACAGAATGGGGAACTTCAGAACATGTGTTGGGAGCAGCGAGTGATTCTGTGCTGCTGTTCTGTGCTGCTGGAGAGGAGAGTTTTCCTGAAATTGGAAAGTGCAGTGGGAAGACAATCTGGGAAATTTTTGTTGGAGTTCAGCTGTGGGGCTTAAAGTCTAAATTTCTACAGAGAATGAGCAGTCATAATATCGAGAAATATAAGATTAATAGATGAAACAAAAGCCTTAAGTTCTCTTTTTTAATGTTTTCTTATTTCTGTGGATTGATTTGTGCATATTCACTGGGTCTTTCCAGATTAAGACCCAGTGATAACAGAGCCAGGGAGACAGATTCGGTTTGCCTACAAATACAAACAAAGCAAATACAAGCTTTGAGGTTTATGATATTGAGAAGATTCATTGTCTGTATTGCTAATGCTTTATATCATGATTATTGTTATTAATGAAGGAACTGTTCTCAAAAAGTCTCATACTTCAAAGTTTTAGCTGCTCAAGAAGGCTAATCAGTATTCTGGACAAACATGTGGTCTTTTCTCTTTGTACAACAAAGACTTTTGAAAAAAATTCTTTTCATAATTCTGTCATTTTTGCCATATTTAGAAGCTCAAAAACACAAATTTTTGTACCTGAGTAGCTTTGTCCTCTGTTTGGACAAAATACCAATATGGCTGTGGGCCTACCGTCTACTCCTGTGATAGGACCATTTGAAATCATAGGGAGGGAGAAGATTTATGAGATCTTACGCAATAACTGTAGGGTGTATTGTTGTAATTGTTAGGATTCTTTTAATTCTAACCTATTTAATCTTGCATGGAAAAAATGTTTTTTTTTTTTAAATAAAAAAGGGGGGGCACCTGGGTGGCTTAGTGGGGTAAGCCTCTGCCTTCAGCTTAGGTCATGATTTCAGGGTGCTGGGATTGAACCCCACGTTTGGCTCTCTGCTCAGCGGGGAGCCTGCTTCCCCCTCTCTCTACCTGCTGCTCTTCCTACTTGTGATCTCTCTCTCTTTCAAATAAATAAATAAAAACCTTTTAAAAAAATGGGGGGACACCTCTTATTTTTTATTCTACTGTTTATCTACCATACATATATTACCATAAATCAATGTCTTCTGGTCAATCACTTCTTTCACCTCTCAATCCATGGACTTCAGTAGAGCTGGCTTTTTCTTTGGCACAAACCTGGCCATGTAATTCAGGTCTGCCAGCCAGAGAAGCACATTTTTCCAGATCCTAGGTATTGGTGAAGTATGGCCAACTGAGAAGGAAAAGACTTTTACTGACAATCCTGTTGAAAGGGTCTCACTTTTGCCACTGAGAATAAACTTAGCAGGGAATAGTGCTGGGTGATCCTGGGAAACATCTTACGAGTATGAGAGGTGAGCCTGCGAAAGAGCTGAGAGGAAGTTCTGCTAAGTACTAGAGCTGAATGATGGAGAAAGAGAAACAGTTCATTACTTGAGGCCTTGATCAAGCAATGCCTGAAGCTGATATATCCCACATTGTTCATTAATATGAAACAATAAGTTCTCTTGCTTAAGTCAATTTGGTTAAACTTTTCTAGGCTTGCAACTGAAAAATACAAGGGGGTCGTGAGGATTTTATGAAACTAAAGAACAGGAGTTCTGATGGGACTCAGAAAGGGCATGGAAGAAAAAAATAGTGACCTATGAAGAACCCCAAGCAGTTGTCTTTGTCTTCTCTCTGCTTCTGCCTAGGTGCCTTTTTAACATTTTCTCACTGCAGACTGGTCTCCTCTCTTCAAAAGTTACCTTTGTAGCACCTGGCTGTCAACAGCTCCTGGCGTGTGCATTACCCCTCAGTCACTGGAAGAGATTAACCAAGTCTCTCTAGGTCCTAATTCCAAATCCCCTGGAGAGAAGGCCTGAATGGCTTGAGATGGGTTGGGTAGTTTCAGGAATAAATTTTAGTATCTGCAATCTGAACTCTATTATTATCAGGGCTTTGGATGGAAAATGTTCAGCTTCAGAAGAGATATATTACCTCCACTCTAAAGTTACCCTTCATTTGTCAGAGGTTTGGGAACAGGCAGCATGAAAGTCATGCTTAGCACTGATAGAGATGAGCAGTCATGTCCAACAGTGAAATGTTTCTAACTTTGAGAGGAGACTTCCATAGTCAGTTCTTTGCAAATCTGGGCAGGAAAGATGGTGACCAACTGTTTTCCCAGGACTGAGGATTTTCCTGGAACAAGGGACTTTAGTGCTAAAAGCAGGACAAACCTGGATAGCTGGTCACCCCAGATTTGCTGTGGCAAGCTGAGTCTTTATCCTTAGACTAGGGCAGAGTGCTGGCCTCATGGTACTCCAACTAAAATTGCGGTTTGAGAAGTCACACAGTGGTATCAACCACCTTCTCCTTGTTCATACTTCTATTGGCATCCTGTATCTCGCATCATTGGACATAAATTAACAATCACTCAGTAACATTTCTGTCTGAGAGGAAGTTCTACTAGGGACTAGAGCTGAATGATGGAGAAATCATCCACTGGATTTGGGTTGGATTGGTAGAGAAAAAAACAAAACAAAACAAAAAACAAAAAAACATGTTCTAGTTTTGGTCTGGGATATAGGGCTCAGTGGAGAGGAGGTGGCTGCACAGAGCAGAGGCAGAGAGAACATATATTGATGTGACTTTTCCCTGGGCCTTTTGGTCTTCCACAGGGCTCACAACTGTCACCAACACTCTATGCAACTCTAGGGACCTTGTAGTAGAAAGATGAATGCTCACCTCTGGTTCCACCATTGCCCTTTAACATTTAGACTTATATCACCATCATGGAAGATTTCCAGCTTACATTCTAGGGCTTTAATTTAGGAAAGTGGTGGGTGGTAGCATGGCCGAGTGGTCTAAGGTGCTGGATTTAGGAAAGTGGCTCCTGACCTTGGCTGCATCACTTGGGTAGCTTTCAAAAGAAATACTCTCATGCCTCCTCCCTCCCTCCGCCCAGGCTAATAGATCAAAATCTCTGGAATAGAAGTTCAGGTTTTGGCAGTTTAGAAATGCTACCCAGGTGACTGATTCTAAGGGACAGCCAGGTTAAGAACTTCTGGTGTAAGGGACTGGTTACGAAGAATGGACTCTCTTGGTTGCTGAACCAAATACATCAACAAGGCTGCCTTGTTATCTTGAAAAAAGCAAAGCCAGTGCTAGGTGTCCTGGAACAACATCTTAGTCTCCCAACCCAGAGTTTCTGAAAGCCTGCCTCCCTGAACTGGCGCTCATACTTCCTGTATTACCCCTCCTCACTCCACACAGTGCTTGGTTACCCTCTTCATGTTAACCTATCTTCATCTTGTCCAAATAAGACGAAGTAGGGCTGTGATTCACAAAAAGCATTGTATTGCAGAGTGGGGAGGATTCTAGCCTCCAAACAATGAAGATTTCCCAACACTCCACTGTGATTCAACCACCCATTTTTGTTCTGGGCAGCCAAGGCCAGTGAGGTAGACATCATTCAGTATGGACTTGGTTGTTGAAGTCCCAGCTTTACGCTTGTGGCTCAGAGGACAGTGCCTAGCAAAGGGGACCTTTATGAGCCAGATAAACACTCCAAAGATGTCAAATATAGTAATTCTTTCCAAAAGGAAATATCATAGGTGGAGACAAAAGGGGCATTAGTAGGGTCTCATCCCCTATGCTTCTCATCATTGAAACCTGACACTCCCTCCAAACACTCCATCCACAATCCGATGTTCTATGTGAAAAGAATGACACATTTGGGTTAGGAGAGAAAGAAATGATGGAGAAATATGGTAAGAAAATGTGGAAAAGTGTCAGAACTTGTTAGAAACAAAATGTTTGGAGCCTAGATCACCAAAAGAACAGAGGTTGGGGGAAACCTATCTTTTTATCCCAACCAGTACCCTCAACTTTGAGGGGAGGGACCTGACTTTGTTTGAACAGCTGGAACAAGGAGTATAAAGTATAGTCCACTTGATATGTCTGGGTCTTCCCCTTTCAAGAGAAGGCCTGAATGGCTTGAGATGGGAGAATGACTGGCCTGCAAACAGCCTTGGTGCTTGTTGACTGTACTCGCTCACCTTACTAGTAGACAGATGGGGAAACAGAGGCTCCTGGACAGGGAAGGGACTTACCCAAAACATTTAAGCTAGTTCAGGGTGGGGCAAGGACTAGCTGCTATGTCTCCCAACTCTGGAGACAGTGAATGTTCTATTTAGAGATGGGACTTACCAGGAAGAGCGACAGTGAATTCCCGCATCCTCACCCACTGCCAAGGGGACCCTACATTCCGTCTTTTAAGACAGGACATTTCCTTTCCAACTGTAACCCCCCCACTCCCAACAGGATCAATTCTAAGTAAGATTGTGAGATAATCCCTGAACCTACAGATGGATTTCATTTTGGAAGAAAACATCACACTCACAATGAGATTACACTGAGGACGTTCTCCAATTTTGCCATCCTGCTGAATGACTGTTTATTATATCATCATATGTCATGTTGGATTTTTCCGTTTTTCTTTTCTTTTATTCTTTTTTTCCTTTTTCTGAAACAGTAAACCACATTATTTCAGACCAGCAAGACGTGTCCAGATGGACTAGTGATTATGATAAATTTGACCATGTTTTCAAAGAAAAGTGTTTTCATTATTTGAAAGGATACTTCCTAAACCTAGTTAGAAGTCTCAATTTCTTATGAGAAATCCTTAAGGCATCTTCCTTAAGTAACGTACCTTCAAAAAATATTTTTTAGTGCCTGCTATATGTTGCTGTGGTCATTGTTGGCATGACAAAAATGGAAATAGTTAATTTCTGCCCTTAAGAAGTTGACAGTAGAGCAGGGATAGTAATCAGTTAATGAAGATGACAGTTTTTTCTAGAATACGAGAGTCTCTAAGATGGCTCCAACATGGATCTTTTCCATGCAGCTTATGCCCTTCCAATCTTCTGCCTTAGAATTTTCTTCATGCTTCTATTCTCATATCCTCAGCAAATCTTTTCAATACAGAAAGTAAAAGGGCAAGATTGGCCCAGCTCCAGTTCCAGGGATTGCAAATTCTGACTCAGTAACAAGATTTGATGAGGTCTTCTTTGCACACAGCCACCCCTAGAAGAGCACATACCCTCTCTTCCACCAACATAATGCATGTATCTACTGATCTGATAAAGGCAGCACCTCGCACCGTGCTGATCTCTGTGAAAGACCAGAGGTTGTGCCTTCCCTTGGCTTCATCTCTAAATCACCTCCAGCCCCGAAGTCCCAGCCTGTCCCCAGGCGGCAGGGAGAAGGGGCTCCTGTTATCTGGCTTTGCTGATACGCCAGGCTAATGGCACGAAACTCTCTTGGCTGTCCAGAATGGAAGAAACAGAACACCAATTTAAATCATGAAAAAAGTCAGTGAATCTATCATCATTAATCTTGCTGTCAGTTTTAATTTTGGGGACATTACCTCACTCAACACCAGTTGAAAAGAGCTGCCAAAACCGATGATGTCATCATCACTAGCTCCGTCTGACCCTGCCTGCTGATTCTCAGAGCTCGGAGCAAGTTAATAAATCCCCTGGCACTTGGACACACAGTGGAGTTTTATTACAATGAAGGTATAACCCATGATGTTGTTTCAATTAAATGGCCTGAGAAAATACTTTCTTGTGTTTAGCAAAACTGTAAAACATAATTATCCTCATGCAGTTGGGCCTGTTCATTGTGCTGACGTGATGATTCTCTACCCCACTCCCCCCCACCTCTCTCTCTCTCTCTCTCTCACACACACACACACACACACACACGCGTGCACAAGCCTCTGAGAGGAGTGGAAAGAATTCGAAACATGGCTCTAAAGACAGCTGAGTATTCCACACAAATGTCTTTTCTAGGTCACCACCTAGAGACCTGGCCGGCGGCTGTGGTACCTGCAGAACTACAGGGAGGCATCCAGAAATCTTTTGTGTGAAAGGCAGCTGAGGGAATTCTGGGGCTTGGCATTTGAAATCTCAGTAAGAGCAGAACATTGACTCTCTTAAGAAGGGGCTAATACACTGGGGAGAACCTGGAGACCACCAGCTGCTCACTCCAAACTTGGACCTCGCTGCTCTTCAAATATTTATGAATAATTTCCTTCGACATGTTTGCTAACTGTTAAGGATATTAGTTTTTGCTGGTTCTTACTCATGGCCCATCTGAAGTGCCTTGGCCTGCACCTCCTGTGAAGTCATCCTCTTGAACAGGCGCCATTGACTTAGGGGCATTGCCATAGCGTCGGCGCATGGGGCCATAAACACAAGCCCTGGCGGATCCCTGCCCTTTCAGCTGGAGGAGAGCTGGGCCATAAGGTGAGAAGGCTCCTTCCTTCCAGTCCGGTTTTCTCTTAAGCAATGTGGCAAGTTTGGAGGATGCCACGCTTGGTACATGATGTAAAAAAGCAGTATTTTCAAACACCACTGCTTTGGCTTGATTATCTCTGTTCTTCAGCGCTTCCTATATGATATTCTGCATGTGTGACTGCATGAATGTAAACATGCTCACACACACACATTCACACACATGCATTTTAAGTTTTCAAGTGAAATGAGAATTGATAAGCATCAGAAACCTGGGCTAGGTCTCCACAAGTTCACTCCCTCTGACTTATTCCAAGTGACTCCCCCTACACTCTCCCCCCCCTCCCCCAGCAAGCTCCCATAAATGGCCCTCATCAATCATGCCAAATGATACAGTTGGCTTTGCACAGAGCACAAATGAGGATGAAGGGAAGACCCCCAAGCTCATTTTTCATGACCATCTCAAATAGGAACTGATCCTGGGTCTCCAGGGGTGAGCAAGCAGTACACAAATTCACTGTCCCTTTTGCCCTCCCAGATGGAGGCCCTTGGAGGTTCTTTATTATTATTTTTAATGGTCTAATATAAAGTATATCCATTCACAAGATACACTGCCTGATCTGAGAATCCCTAACTGCATCCTGTTAGCAATTCCTGCTGTTTATGGAGTTTTGTCTTGACATACTTGTTAAACCTCAATAAATATGTTTTTTAATAACCATATGGTATTTAACATACAATAACTGTCTTATTAGGTCTAAATTAAATTCTTGCTCGTGACACTTTATTTAAAGTGTGACAGTCTTTTCCTGGCTAAAAAGGGATTCAAAATATCCACTGTGGGCACATTTCTTTGGGGGAGAACAGGATGTTCAAAAATCGTATGTTTTGATGATATGATTAAAGCAGAATTACATTTAAAAAAAGTCCTACATGGGGGATCCGAGTGAAAATGACAGTGGAGTTGTAACTGTACAGGAGATTGACTAGGTAAAAGCTCACATTCAGAATGCAATTATTTCATGCGTGATGCACGTAAGTCTCCAAGGTATGCTAAGAGACTCCTTGTCGCTTCTCTCTCCTTTTGTTCTTCATGTTCTTTTTCACTGCCCAGCATGAAGGTGGTAGACGGTGCTGATTCTGGGCAAAATAACGAAGAACAAAAATGAGGTCGCAATGCACTTATGCTCTTTATAGGTGACCTTTACCCTTTTTTATTGTTTTTTGTCACTTCAGTCATTTTGTCCCTTGGTTACTCAGTTTCCCACCTAAGTGCCTGAAAAGGACTTATATAATCTTTCATGCTCCAGTGCTTTCCCTAACACTTTGATAATCCCCAATGTGGAGGGGTGAGCGGACAGAAAGAGGCTTGCAGACGACTGGCTGGGGAGATGCCTGCCATGGTTGGGTTTTGTTCAGGCAGGGAGGCTGCCCAAAGTGCTTTGGAGAAGTAAGAAGTGGAAGGTGAGTGTAAGTCACCCATGGGACTGGGTGAATGAAGTACAGGGGAGAGAAAGTTCCAGAGGGCAGTGACAGAAGTGAGAGAGTGACACTGAAGACAGGGACCAGCTGCTGCAGGAATCCGAGAAACTGAGCTGATGCCAGGACATGCTCTGTGAAGGGGGTGGCCTCTGAAACCTTAGTTGAGTAATGTTAAGCCCTGGTGAAAACCAAGGTCCCTTCAGTCTGGACAATGGTTCTGGGGTCCCCGACCAGCAGCTTCAGTATCTCAGAGAAACTAGTTAGAAGTGCACATTCTGGGGCCCCACCTCGGATCTACAGAGCCCCAAACTCCATGTTTTATAAGTTTCTCAAGAGATTTAGATGCTGTAGCTTTTTGAGATCCTCTGCTCGAGAACAGGCTTTCTCAGTCTTAATAGTACTGACATTTGAGACCCAATAATTCTTTGCTGTGGGGGACTGTTCTCTTCATTTTAGGAGATTTAGCAGTGTCCCTGTCCTTTCCCCACCAGATGCCAATAGCACCCCACTGCTCCCCGGCTGTGAAAACAAAAATGTCTCCAGGCATTGTCAAATGTCCTCAGGGAGTGAAATCGTTCCCCCTGGTTGAAAGCCACTGCTCCAGAAGAAAGAACAGCATGTGAAAAATCACAGCATTAGGAATCTCAGGGCATGTTTGAAAAATAATGGGTATTCCAACACAATGGGCATTCTAGGTAGGAGTAGAGAAGTGTTGTAAAATAAGCTACAAAGGGAGGCCCGAGCCTGAGTTTGGAAACTATTGAATGCTGGGTGAATTTGTTTGGACTTCATTCAGAGGGCACAGTAAAGTCCCTGCAAGAGTTAGGTGGAGGGTGATCTCACCTAAATCTCTGCCTTGGACTACATTAGATTAGAGCAATGACTTGAAGCTATTGTGAGAAATATATTTGTAGAATGATGGCTCAGGGCATATACATATACCTTCAGCAAAATTTTTACAGTCTGATTTTTTTTTTTCCTGTTCTGTTCTCCTCTATTTTGCTCTGTTCTGTTCTATTTCATTTATTTTTTTAATTTTTTAAAGGACTTTATTTATTTATTTGACAGAGAGAGAGAGAGAAATCACAAGTAGGCAGAGAGGCAGGCAGAGAGGGGGGGGGGGGGAGAAGCAGGCTGCTCCCTGCTGAGCAGAGAGCCCAATGCGGGGCTCCATCCCAGGAGCCTGAGATCATGACCTGAGCCAAGGGCAGAGACTTAACCCACTGAGCCACCCAGGCACCCCTATTCCTTTTATTTTTAAAATGCCAGTTATGACACACTAAATGATTTCATAATGTAACACAGTCCACTGCTTGAAAAACACTGGATTAGAAATGAAAGACATTGGAAACAAGGCTGCAGAGAGGAATATTTCAGTTACCCGGAAAAAAGATGATGGAAACTTGACACGAGGGTGGGCACGAAGCAGTCGGAAGAGCTGGCAGGGACGTTTCAGCTATAAAGACTGTAAGGAAGAAAGAGAAGTCAGAAAAAAATGTCATGGCTTTTGTCAACTTTTGTAATTATTTTTATTTTTTTAGTACAACCAACATGCATAGGTGCCTAAATAATAAAGTTGAGGAAGGTTTTCTTTGTTATTTCTTTACTCATTTTTGGCAAAGAGGGGAATAATGTTTCTGGCTATGGGAGGGAAGGGCTGGGGCTGCCTAGCATGGTAGAAATGTCCAGGAAAGCACAGGAAAGGTAGGCTGTGGCATGGATGAGGGTTAGAGGTGGGGTAGTGGATTTATGAGTCGTGCCCATGCAAGGCCTGGTGGATGAGGTCACCAGAAGAGAATGTGGTTTCCGACACTAATAGCCTCTCTCTGTGTATTGATATCTATCTGAGTAATAATATTCATTTCCAGTGTAATAAAGACCCACTCAGCAGATGGTATCACATCATAAATAAGTCAAGGCAAGCCCAAGATGTGATCCTTGCCCTTTGAGAGGCTGTATTTCATTTCGGCCCCCTGGTTGGAGCTGAATAGTATTTTCATATTTATTGAGCACCAACTATCAACCACATACTATTCTAAGTGCAGAGAATAAAACAATGGACAAAATAAACACCCCTGCCAGCATAAAGCTTATTCTCCAGTAGAGGGATACAGACAATACACAAAACAAACAGACCAAAAAATGAAATACATATCATTTCAGATGGTGGTAAATGCTGTAGAGAAAAATAAAGCAAGGAAGGGGCGGGGATGCCAGATGGAGGGATCGCAACTTTAAATCAGGGACTCCTCTAGAAAAACTGGCAATTGGCCCCCCTCGGAGCCCCTGGTTTCTTGGGATGACTGACATGACCAGAGATAAAAGCATAATGAGACTAGTCCTGATGGTTTCAAGGCAGAGCATGATGGAAGGCTGTGATGGACATGGGCAAGAGGCAGAGGGTGGGGATCTTACTCGGAACACTTAGCTCTGGCTCCTCTCTTCACTTCAGCTTTGGAGACACAGAGGCCAGGGGAGGGGTCTCTTCAACATTGATTCATGCCTTCCTCTTACTATATTCCCATTTATTAACTCTTCCTTTCCAAAGTTCTTTCCCATCTTATTTTCCATTTAGAAGTCATAAAACTCTCTGAACATGGGAACTCAGAACTTAATCTCATGACAAGTGGAAGACAATGATCTTGTGTTCTAGGTGTGACTGCTCATAACTGACTGTGGGACACTGTTACTATGGGATAAGAGCTATACCTCAGAAGAGGATTTTGTGGTCAATTACATTTGGGAAATGCTGAGCTAAACAAGTATAATCCTGTTTATACTAAACAAGTATAATGGAATTCTTAATTGCAAGACATCACAAAATCTTCAGTGTGCTGTTGGGCATTGCAAATCTCCAAGAAGGACACAGAGTAGGCATGATTTTCCAAACTTATCTGGCCGTGGAAACCCTTTCTTAGGAAAAATCTCTCAAGGGACTGTTTTTCCTAGGTATACACTTTGGGAAATAGTCAACTGGCTGTATTCTATGAGGGTGGGCAAGTTATTTAGCCCTCCTGAATCTTACTCTCCTCATCCATAAAATGAAAATGTTGGCCTGCTGCCCAAAGAATGTCAGCAGTACCACAGGACTCTGTTGTTGGCCTTGAAGTTGCTCAGGATTTTATCAGTGACCTCAGTGAAGAGAAAAGAGATTATTATCACATCTGGAGATGACACAGTGTTGGGAAGGGTGACTAATAGGTCAGATGACAGAATCAAGACTTAAACTTATCTTGACATGTTAGAATGATAGGCCAAACTGATTTGCAGAAAATTTAATAAGGATGAATATATGTTCTGCTTCTAGTTTCAGAAAATTGATTTTTAAAGTATAAGATGTGGGAGAGTAGGTTTGACAGCAGTTTATGTTAAAGAGAGAGAGAGGGAAAGAGAGAGAGAGCAAGAGAGCTGAAGATTTTGATTGACCACAAGACCAAGATGAACCATCAGGGGATGTGGCTGCTCTAAAACTGAAACCAGTGAGGCTTTATTAACATAAATAATTCCATTCCAAGGGACCTGTGGGCCACCGGGGCGGGATCTTCTGCTTAGTTGCCACCTTGAGTATTAATATCTAACATTTTTGAATGTTTATTATTTTTTGTCACTGTATCATGCATGCTGTGTGTATCATCTGATTTAGTCCCCACAATAGACACACGAAATGCCATTATCATCATAATAATAATTTCCATTCCACACTTGAGGACACTGAGACTTAGAGATCACACCGAAAGTGAGTTATGGAGCCTGGATTTGAAAGTAGGTGGATTACATCCAGAATCTGGGTTTTTCTGGCTTCTATCAAGATGGCAAGAGATCTGGGAATCATAAAATTTGAGGGACTAAGTGACGTTGTTTAAATGGATGAAAGAACCAAAAATAGGCACAATCTCCTAACATATGAAAACTCTTCAGTTGGGGAGGCATCAACTCTTGCTATGCTACTGTATTGGGTGGAACTAGGAATGGCTGGTGGAAGTCACAGAAAAATTTCAATTCAATATAAGGAAAGACTTTTTAAGGGTTAGAGTGATCCAAACTGGATCGATAAACCTCATTGAATAACATTCTCTTTCTTTCTCTTTCTCCCTGTCCTTCCCCTTCCCTCCCTCTGTTCCCCTTTCTCTCTTCAGGTGGTACATGATCATGGGTTCCCAATTTTGGGAAAATATTGAGCTGCATTAACTGGGCTAGTAATTAATTAATTGAATAACTCAATATGTTTATAATTCTTAAAAAACTTTGGGTTATGCAAAATAATGTGACACACTCCCTCCTTTCAAAGAACTTCCTATTAAGTCAGTGAGAGAGACATGTAAACAAATTATTGGTGATCCTAGACCTACAGTAGCTTGACTTGTGAGCTCTGCTTTCATGAGCCTTTTTAGCATAAATATCACCCTCTCAGAAACAACCAAAACTCGTATTTTGGGTGGTACAATGGCTGCCAAAGATAGCTTTTTGACAGTTAATGTTGATCAGGGTCTAAGGCAATTCAGGGCACTCTGGTCGAAATGGGAGAGCAAGAGATCATTGAGCAGAGGGTGGGAAGTAGGAGGAAGGGGAAATGGAAGCAAGCATTCGCTGAAGACTAAGAGTAGGAACATGCCACCCAGAAGCTGTTTGTTGCTGACATTGAAATATAGGGTTTTTAAGACTGATGTCCCTAGTTGTGAATACCATGAAGGTCATGACAGCAAAGAAGAGCACCTCCAAGGAGAGAACCAGGAGAGCTAAGCTTCTCTAATCCAAGCTCGTTGGATTCTTGTTTTGAGAAGCTTCATCTATTCTAACCCATGATGAAACAGTTGCCCCCAAAAAACTTTTAGAACATAGCATTTCTGATCAGTGTTTTATTTTTATGTAATGAGTGCTTTTCAGAATCATTTTTTTTAACTCAATTTATATTTCATTTAGAATTTTTATAGATTTTTTTAAGATTTTTATTTATTTATTTGACAGACAGATCACAAGTAGGCAGAGAGGCAGGCAGAGAGAAAGGAGGAAGCAGGCTCCCCTATAAGCAGAGAGCCCGATGTGGGACTCGATCCCAGGACCCTGGGATCATGACCTGAGGCGAAGGCAGAGGCTTTAACCCACTGAGCCACCCAGGTACCCCGGAATTTTTATAGATTTATGGATTGACTTAGAACATCCTTTATTCTCTATGTCAAAGAACCAATTGGGTCAAAGGTAGAGGTCATCAAGTGTGAAGCAGCTCCTATAACTGAAATGTATGTAGGATATAATGGGGACTCCAAAGAAGGGGTGACCTAAGGCCCCAAGAGGGTTTGGGTGGAGGTCAGGGAGGGTTGATGATGAGATGCCCCTTGAAATAGCAGTAAGAATCATTTAGGCAGAGTAGAAAAAAAAGAACAAATACCAACAGTGGAAGTAATGATCAACATCACAAAGTTCCCCAATAGTGTGGCTGTGGGAAGATCTTCCATTTCTCAAATTATTCTATGACTGGATCATTCTCTAACAGAATTATAGGATAGCTATTACCTAAGGCATATAGAATGATTTTAAGTAGGTGGCACAAGCTAATGGCATCAAATAAGAATGACTCTCATAATGAAAACATTAATTTCTTTTAAAATTCTCTTTTAATCCTTATGATTATGTCAGGACAAAGTCTTAAATTCATATATGCATGGATCCTAACATAGCATTTTAACAAAGAGAAACCAGGTCCCAAGTTTATGTCTCATCTATAAAATGGGAGTGGACAGGATGAAAATAGGTACTAATCATAGAGTTGTAATAATTAAATGAAATATTATATGTATGTAAAGCATTCAGAACAAGGCCTGGCACATACCAAATTCTCAGGAAATACTGCATGTTATGTTTGCTTTGTTGCTATTGTCTTCTTAGACAAGCAAAACTTACCTGGCTAGAATTTAATAATATGGCTTTGTTTGTATTAAATTTAATTTTATAGTTAACAGTTACCTTCTATATATTTTAATCAATACCCATTTCTTTTAAATTAGATTTATGGAAGTAAAGAATCATAAAAGTGGTGCATGGAAAAGGCACAAATCACCCAGGAAGAATTGCAAATGAACACAGTTTAGAAACTACAGACCTGGATGATCTCTAAGGGTCTTTGTAGTTCTAAAAGTCAAAGATTGTACTGATGAAGGAGGGAAGCCCAGAAAGAATAGAAATTTTACCCAAGGTCACTGGGCTCATTAGTGGTAGAGCTAGGAGCAGATCCAAGACCTCCAGATGCTCAGACTCATGTTCTCCCCTCTGGGTCTTGCTCATGGTCCAAAGTCCTGGGACTTCTCAGCTGAGACAGTCCTGTCCCCTGGCAAAAGGGGCACCGACAGGGGTACAGTCTCACAAAAAAGTTCTGCTCACTCCTTCTGACTGCAGCAAACAGTGAGCCATGTCCTAAAACCAAGCTGCCTGCTGGAATCTTGCTGCATTCGTACCGAGACCTGACACCCACGTTCAGCACTGGGAATTTGGGTGGGCCTAGAGTGCCTTTAGTATTACTGTTCTAATTCAAAACATCCAAATTATTATTTTCTCCACAAGATGAAGCCAGGGGAGTGCTGTTAAGTGGAGAGAAAAGTGTTTGTTACGCTAGGCGTTCCAACAAAATGTCCTCCTTTGCCATTAAATCATAGCATTTCTAAATGAAATGATATTTTGCAAACTTTGGCAGTGCCTGAAATTTGGACATTGTGCAGATTTTTTTTTCTTTCTCATTTTGTGCTTTTTCTCCATGTAATCCAGAGGACTACTATTTGCTGGCTTTACTTTTCTTATTTGTCTTTCCTTATGATTCAAGTTGTCTACTTTCCCCAAAGACCTCAGATAACTTCATTTTCTGCTCGTAACTTATCATTTCTAATAAATAGTGAGGGTGATAGAGACTCAAGAATATAACCATTGCCCAGATTGGTTGTTTCTCAGTATCCACCTTTCTCGAGGATTAATCATGAGGGACTTCCTAGGAAGAGATCTGTTTGTTACCATGATATCCTCAAACAGAAAATCAATGAAAATTGATTTATTAAAAATAGATACATAATATATGCATGATATATTAAAAATGTATGTATGCCATGAATATTACTCAGCTATAAAAAAGAATGAAATCTTGCCATTTGCAAGGATAGACCTAGAGAGTGTAATGCTAAGTGGAATAAGTCAGTGAGAGAAAGACAAATACCATATGTGGATTTCACTTATATGTGGAATTTAAGAAATAAAACAAACAAGCTAAGGGGAAAAAATGAAAAGAAAGGGGCAAACTGAAAAGCAGACTCTTAACTATAGAGAAAAAAACTAATGGTTACAAGAGGGGAGGTGGGCTGGGGGGATGGGTGAAATAAGTGATGGGGATTAAGGAAGGTACTTGTTGTGATGACCGCTGGGTGACGTATGGAAGTTTTGAATCATATATGGTACACCTAAAACTAATATTATACTGTGTGTTAACTGGAATTTAAATAAAAGCTTAAAAAATCAAGTTCATGTAAGATTTTTTTAAAAATTAACAAAGGTGTACTGACATGGCAATTAAATCCTCAAAGACCGAAGTTGACCAATAAAATCTATGAAAATTGGCTTCGACCGTGTTAAACTCTCTATTGGACTAGTGCAGTCTTGTACACTCTGTGTGAACAATACTAATGTATATCCACCTGTTCTCCAATTACTTCTGTTTCCACGAGGCTGCTCTGGGTAGAATTGACGTCCTCAGGCCCCAGCTTCTCTTTTCTCTCTTGGTCTTCACTGACAAGGGCCGCACTACTCGAGAAAGTAGCTTTTGCATCCACAGCCCCATTGCTGGAGCTCAATGTCTCAACTTAGCAGCCGGGGAAATCCATTGACAGGCTTGGGGTGTGTCTGGGTCTACAGCTGGGCTGCTTTCCTCCTACGAGACCTGAGGGGCATGGAGTAGGTCTGAGTTCACAAGTCAGAAAACTCTCCCAGCAGTCTGGCTTACATTAGGGAAAATTCCCCTTGGGGAATCGAGAGGCCGGACTGGACTGTTCCCCTGCTCCCTGGCTCAGGAGCACACTATGCCTCTTCTCTCAGCATCTCTGGGCAGTGTTTCTTAGTAGGCTTGGCTCTATCTCTCTTTGGGCGCACTCTTTCTCCCTTTCTTGCCAGCTCTCCATCCTTAAACAATTATTTAGGCCTATAACCTAACTTTGGAATGCTTGGACTCAGAACTCAAGGCACAGAAATGATAAATAAGAATGACTCTGTTCCTTGGATTGGCCTGGGAATGGGAGATTCTCGTTAATTGAGTATCTTGGTGTTCATTCATTTACTCATTCATCCATTCAACAAATATTTATTAAGAACAGCGCCAAGCACCATTCTAGGGACTATCTGTGAACAAAACAGACAAGAATCTCAGCTGACGTGGGAGCTTACAGTCCTGGGATCAGGACCAGCTTCAGAATTTGCAGGGGCCAGTGCAAATGAAGATGCAAAGTCCTCAGTTCAAAAATTGTTAAGGATTTCAAGACAGCAACAGAAGGGCATTAAACAAAATGCGAGGGCCTTCTAAGTGTGGGGCCTAATGGGACTTGCACGGGTTGCACACTCGTGAAGCCAACCCTGGCAGGGATAAGTGACAAGTTTACATGCACCCCACAAGTGGATGGACAAAACTCGGGTGGAACACAGTAAATCTACTTTCTACGAGGGAGACAATTGTTGGATTTTCCTTTGGTGATTCAGAGGTCAACACAGAATATTTCTGGGTCTTGGGTCATGTTAGATTATCATTTGTCATTGCACAGTTGAAGCGTTGCCTTTGTGATCTCTGAGTATCCGGATGATGGCTTTATAGACAGTGTGTTTGGGAATTTGGAAAGAAATAAGCAGCCCACAAATATGATACTCTTTAAGATTAAACTGAGTGGAGTTCCTTCACCTGAAAATCCATTCAACATCCAAGCAAATAGAAGTACACAGGCCCTATGAATACGGAAATTGTTATAGCTGTAGATGTCAATTATTCTGGTAATGTAGGACAACCTGTTTGAAAGGTCCCAGTGGAATACCAGTGCAGTAAATTGGCTCAGGGGTTAATTTCTCAGATGATCTGTGTAGATCCTCAATGTGATTTTGAACGTACTGACTGCAGATAGCTGTGAATGGCTACTCCATCACTTCAGCCCCCAAGCTTGCGCCAGCTCCTTCCTTTACCTCTGTTCAAATGTTTCCCTTCCATCCAAAAGTCAAGAAAAGAGAGCCAAGTCTCTGACAGACTCTGTTAATTTCATTTCCGGAGAAAAATACCAAGAACATGATTTCCAACTCCAAGCCCAACTGACAAGGACGGGAACTCACATGAATGATGTCTGGCATACTCATCCTGGAGTTTCGTGAAAATAGAAAACTCATGCAGTCTTTGAAAATGAAAACTGACTGAGTAACAGCACTGGGTAGAAGAAGTTTCGTTCTCAAGGTGACCATTTCACAATTTGGACTTTTTGGGGACTCTTCTTTTTAACACGTAATGTGGCTCATCATATTATTGACTTCAAGGGTGTGGAAAGATCACTGAGTGAGGAGTCAGAATAAGTGCTTTTTTTTTTTTTTTTTTAAAGATTTTTTTTTTTTTTTGACAGAGAGAGATCACAAGTAGGCAGAGAAAGGAGAGGAGGAAGCAGGCTCCCTGCTGAGCAGAGAGCCCGATGCGGGACTCGACCCCAGGACCCTGAGATCATGACCTGAGCCGAAGGCAGCGGCTTAACACACTGAGCCACCCAGGCGCCCAGAATAAGTGCTTTTGAGTCTTTATTATTAAGTCAAGTTTCTAGGTCTCCGAGCCTCAGTTTCTCATCTGTAAAATGGGGGAGGTAATAGTTTGCTACTGAATTGCAAAGTTCAGATTAACAGTAGGTATGAAAGTACTTACAGCACACAGAATACCTCACAATTGTAGGGTTAATAATCATGGTCCTTGCTGTGGTTATTAGTTTCTATTCTCCAAAGTGAGTTCTTTAGTTGGCAAATGCCAAGAAGGATGAAAGCAGGTGGAGCCTCCTGATTATTCCCTCGTCGGGGGGATGTGGGTAGAGTACAAGATTTTGCCTGACGGTGATGGTTGAGGGCCGCTGAATCCTGTCACAGAAAATTTAAAGGCCCTCCCCTTTTTCATTTCCCTCCATGGACTTCTACCTGTAGCAATAAAAAATCCTGTGTTTGTGCCTGTGTCGCTTCATTTTAGGAGCTTGACTTTTATATGAGTCTTGGTCCCTGTGTGGGGCTGTTGAGTATTATTTCTGCCTCATCTTACCCACAAAGAAAGGGAAGTATGTGGCATTAAGTGATTTGCCCAGGTCACCCAGAAAGTCAGCGCTGAAGTTTATGAAAGAGTCCATTGTTTTCTTCGTTCTCCATCCCAGTCACCAGAGGAAATCCCTGCAGAGTCTGGTCAGAATGGTCTGATAGTCTGTCTTAGTTCCTCACCAGGACCAGAATCCGCAGCTATCCTTATATGGATGTGCATTTGACCTCCTCCCTGCCCCATTTAACTGACAGAACTTGTTTTCCTGTAAGACCAACACATTGTCAGCACACGGGGATTATAAGCAACATTCACTACACGCAAAACCCTTAAGGCTACGTACTGGCAGTCATGGGGAGGGGACCTACCACCATGACAGCAAAAGTACAAGCCTAGAAAATAAGATTGGAAGAACCTAAGGAAGGCTGCTCTGACTTGAAATTTAGAGCTGACTTGAAATCTCAGGGTAGCCACTCACTGGCTGTGTCACTCTGAACGAGTTACAAAACCTCTTGGAACTTCAGTCCCTTCACTTTGAAAGTGGAGCCTTTTGCATCTACCTCAGGAGGATTGTTGTGAGAATTCAGAGAGCCTATACTTGTGTCCATAAATGTGGGCATACGTGGAGATAAGATTGAGAGGAAGACAGAACGAGAAGGGGAGACTACAAGCATGTGTTTAGCACACCCTGGTCATTCAGGAAGCAACCATTTCCAGCTTCCTTCCCTCAAATTGGCTTGCTATCCATCTCGGCATTCTTGACTCCATGGCACTTCAAGGACTATCATAAAGACTGGTTTTGTGGGCTGCCTGGGTGGCTCAGTGGGTTAAAGCCTCTGCCTTCGGCTCAGGTCATGATCCCAGGGTCCTGGGATGGAGCGCTGCATCGGGCTCTCTGCTCAGCAGAGATCCTGCTTCCTCCTCTCTCTCTGCCTGCTTCTCTGCCTACTTGTGATCTCTGTCTGTCAAATAAATTAAAAAAAAAAAAAAAGACTGCTTTTGTTTGAATTGGTAACTACTTTGTATTCACGGAAAATTGATAATTAGTACTCAGAGAAGTCAAATGTCTTATGACTTCTTAAAAGAGGATAGGACCTGGAGCAGGTGGGCATCAGACATTGTGTCCCTGTAGCCCCTATTCTCTCCCATCATAACCTCCAAAGGACTCATTGCTATTGCTTGTTTCAATTTTTGTCTTTCCTGCCAGGCTTTCAGCCCCCTGAGGGCAGGGACTGTCCATCATTTCTCTACTCACGCCAAGCCTACTACCTGCATATTCTAGCAAATCAATAAATGTTCCTGATGACTGATTATAAGAGAGGCTAATAAGAATGAGGTTTGTGGATGCTAGGTTTAAAATGGGTTATTAAGAAGCTAAGTGCATTTCAGGTCCATTTCTGTCTTTTCAATATCAGTGTGCATAGAACCGCCTGGTTCTCCACAGAAATTCCTTATGAAAATAAGAACCTTGGTCCGGCAGAGCCATGTGTTCATTCATTCCCTTATTCAACAAAATACTTTCAGCATCAACCACACACCGAAGACAGTTCACGGTACTGGGATACATATACGAGTGACCCAAAGAAAACTAAGTCCCTGCATTGTAGTAGATTACAGTCTAGTGGGTGAAAACAGACAACAAACAAACAAAAAATACACAACATGTCATGTGATGCTAAATGCTGTGCGAAGGAAAGGGAAGCTGGGAGGGAGCCAGAGAGTGAGAGAGGTTCTAGTTTAGGTATTTGAGGTGCTATGCTATATTACATAGGAGGATGGGAGAGGCCATAGGCAAAGGGCAGTTTCAGCAGAAGCCTCAAGAAGGGAGGGGCTGAGGCTGTGGGTATTAGAGGAGGCATCGTAGGATCAACCAAAGTTGATTGTCATGATTGGCTTTTGCTCTGATGGACGTTGGAAGCCGTTGGAGTAAGAAGGAAGCTATTAGAGCCACGACGGTGGTTTCACAGAAAATACGCTTCTGAGAGCCTGCTCAGGGCAATACTGGCTCCTCTAGGGCAATCCTGGCTCCTCTTTCAAGCAAACGCAGGTGACCATTCTTGTCTTTGGGCTAGAGAAGCCATTGGGACTTTGTTTTATATCTTGGCCAATAGTCTTGTGAAGTTTTTAATGATGGAAAATGCAAACCTGCAGATACGATTCCCAAACTACCTGAAGGCCAAACACCTATTGGCTTTGCCCAGGCTGCTGCAGGGCCTGGCCGGGACTCCTCTGTTCTGAGAGGTGAGGCCAGGAATCGGTCTTGGGAGCCAACCAAGGCCGATGCCAGCCCCCTCTCCATGCTCACACCCCAGAATCCTTCGCTGACAAATGGCAGAAGGGCTAGGGCAAGGGAAGAGGAGGCTGCCACCCACCCACCGAACACACACTGTAGCAGCGAGATAGTTAATCTTCTACCTAAAGAAATGTTCAGGCAGCTTCAAGAGGACATATTTCCAATTTCTCCTGAGAGGAGAAACTGATGGGAAATTCGCACCTCCCAGTCAGTCCCCAGTTCACAGTGAAGAGCTCGAAAATTCACACACAAGGAGATGTGAAGCAGATAAACAGAACCGAGAGCTCCTCTGAGAAACTCAGAAATGCAGTGGCAGCTGGAAAACCTTGTTTTCCTCAGGTTTCCAAACTTCCCTCAACGAACCTCACTGTTGGTCTCCGTCTGGTGTGAGATGATTAATTCTTTTAAACGATGTAGGGCATCCCAGGGATCCAGGGTTTCTTTTCTCTGTTCTGAGACTAGAAAGAAACAGATTTCATCACTACCTTCTCGTTGGTTTTGTGATCTGACCTCTCCCCCATAAATATTGATGCTGGCAATTGAAAATGACCAAATGATGCTGTATTTACCTGGGGCAAGCTTATCCTCATTCATTCATTGTTTTTCTTTTGTACCCTATCTGCTTTGGCTATGGGACATACTTGTCTGCTGATCTAAAGATAATATTCATGTATTCTGTAGTCCCAGGGGTGAGGCAGTGCTTGGTAAGAGTAGTAGGAGCTGACCTAGACCATGGGACTACAAGAAAGTCAAGTAGGTTGGCTGCTTAGTTTGGAATTATCTCCCAGGGTCTTGTGAATTATTCAGTGATCCAAAATTATTTTTATTAAGTGCAGGGTGTTGGGGTTACAGCAATGAATAAAATGTGACCCTCAGCCTCAAGATCACAGATTGGTAGAAAAACGGTATGAAATTAGGAGACCAATGTGACAGTAGTGTGTGTGGTAGTGGCCTGCCCAGAAGTTCCCCACTGCTCCCCCCCCACCCCCTTCTTCCCTTCCTCCCTTTCTTCTCATCACTCTTCCTTACATATTATTGAGCACTTACCTGAGGCAATTTCCAGTTAACACATAGCACATTAGACCAAATTGTTACCCTCAACACACTGACTTTTTAGTATTATCCAATGTCTCTGTGAGAAATGGGTTTATTTTAGAGGTTCAGTGGCTCCCAGATTACTGTTACTTTTTTTTTTTTCACCCCTTCAGCCGTAATCTCTGGAAATATCTCAGCAGACTGTATGCAGTTTCTGAGAGTAGGAACTCAGTTTTTCCAATTTCCTTCTACTTCCTATTTCTCTGGCACATATTAAGAGCTCCGTAAGTATTGAATGAAATGAGTGAGTAAATGAATAAAATACCCCAATTACCACAGAGTGTCTGGGGAGACTTGACATTCCACCGGAAAATTGGATCCTCATAGGGGGCCAAACCAGATAACTCAAACCACAGCCGGAAAATTGACTTTGGTGTTTGAGTTGTAGGCCATAGATATAACTCAATAAAAATATGTGGCTGTGTTGCCCAGGATGTTTCTAGACCCATCTAGGAATGATCCTCACTGAAAGTATTTTGGCAGCTCTTTTGTCAACTCCTTCCACTGCTTGAAAGCTGGGTTTTAGTAGCAAGACTATTTTACTAACTCTTACCTGGAAGATTCTGATTATGCCCAAAGGGAGCCTGACGATGACACGATGGAGTCCACTGAGCTTACTGTTCGTGCTGATCCCATACCCCGTTGCTCTACCTTTAGGTCTTTGGAGTCTGGCTTGCTCTGTGCCATGTGCTTGGTGTGGTAGAAGGGGTGGAAGCAGCTTGAATTTGAACGTAAAGGATTGAAGGTCAAGTGTCCATACAGGCGGTGTGATCTCGAGTCCTGTATTAGCTTTCCATTGCTACTATAACACATCACCACAAATTTGGGGGCTGAAAACAATACAAATTTATTCTCTTAGAGTTCTGAAGGAAAAAAGTAAAAAATGAGTCTTACGAGGGTAAGGCAAAGTGTTGACAGGGTTGTTTCTTCTGGAGACTCCCGGGTAAATTCATTTCTTGCCTCTTCCACGTCTAGAGAATGATGGTATTTCTTAATTTCTGGCTGCACCAACCCAATCTGAGCTTCTGCGGTCACATTGCTTTCTCCTTTCCTATGGTCAAATCTCCTGTCTGCCAACTCCTTGTTGCAAAGACCCATGCACTGTGATGACATTGGGCTACCCAGATAATCCAGGATAATCTCTTCATCTCATGATCCTTCTGAAATGTCCTTCTTGTTATGTAAAGTGACATTCACAGGTTCCAAGGATTAGGTTCCAGGGATTGGGGATCATTGTTTGGTCTACTATAAAGCTTTTAGTCTTGCTGAAATTATGTATACAAATTATGGAATAAAAATGAATAAATATTCACATGGTTTCTATATCACTCTTATACTGTAAAGACCATTGAAACACAGTTTATTGCTGTTGTTGATATTGTCATTACTACTCCTCTCCTGAAGAACCCCACTACATTTGCCCGTCAAAGCAAGTTCATGGTCCTCAAACAGGATTGTTTTGGTGAATTTCCCCATCCCTACCCAGGCTCCAGTAACCTGTGAAACAGTGAAATTTGTTTGATTGTTACATTTCTTAAGGTGTACTTTGCATTCAGTAAAGTGAACAAATTTTAGCTACAGCTCAATGAATTTTTATATATGTATGCATTTGAGTAAACAGATTCAGATCAAGATATAGAAAATTCCTAGTACCTTAGTCAGGTTTCTTCAGGCCTTCTCCCTCCCAGTCAGTTCCCTCAGGTAATTGCTATCTTGTCTGGATGGGTTTTTTCTTATTTTATTCTTTTTGTTTTGTTTCTTCATTCAACAATTTTTCCTTGAGATTACTTTATGTTTTTGCAAAAAACAGGAGTTTATTATTTTTTCCATTCTGTGTAGTATTTCATTGTATGACTACGCCATAATTTATTTACTAATTCTATTTTTAATAGATATTTGGGTTGTTTAGAGTTTGGATGATCATAAATGAGGGTGTCCTGAGCATTTTTATGTATGTCTTTTGGTGGATATAAGTCGTCATTCCCAACAACGAAGGAAGTCCTTCATAAAGGAGAAAAATAGGGAAACGCAAAGCCAATTTCACTTTTAAATGCAATGTAAAAACATAACAGACTCTATCCAGACCCAGATGTGGAGTTTTAGAAACACATAACATGAGAAAGTGTTCTTATCCAAGTTAAAGATGTCAGCTCAAATCCAACAGAAGAATGTCTGAGAAGTTCACCGTCAATTTCATGGCCATGGTTTTGTCTGGGGCAAGAACTTGGTTCTCTATAGGAGCTGTAAGCACCTATCAAGTCCATTAGCTGACCTGCATCAGTTCAGATGGAAAACTCTGGCAGGAATGGAATCAAACTCTGGGCTGTCTCTCTCTCTCTCTGCAGAAGGTTGTCGGGTAGGTGGTAGTGGGCACAGTTCAAAGGCAAGTAGGGAGAACTGTGGTTGAAGAGAAAGGAGGAGCCATGGGCAGCTTAGGGCTATGGAAATGTTGAAACAATCCATGTCAGTTTATTTTATGATCATTCCTCAGAGTTTCCATCTCACATTGGATTTTTTTTTTTTTCTGGGGCAGATTAAGAAGGAGAATCAATTAATGTGAATCTCATGTTACTGTAAACAGTTGGAGGTCTTAATTGGGCCAAGAGTGAGCAGGTGGTCCTTCCCCAGTCAGCTATCCTTTCACCTGTCAGTCAAATGAGGAGAGGGCCTCCATCGCTCATTAGGAACCATTTGTCACCTCGAACAGAGCTTTGAAAGGATTTCTTTGAACTTTGTTTGGGATTGATTTTCTGCATATGCTGAGCTGTTACTGACAAACTCTGGGCAACTGCTCCTCTGTAACAAATGCATTAAAAGAAAGGGTGAGAGGATTTTAATAGCCTCCAAACTACATAGCCTAGAAGGCTCCGATTCTTTCCCCACCCCCTGTCCACCTCACCAACCCTCCACGTTCTGGCATTGCATCACAATGAATAATAAGAACTCTACCCAGTCCAAGAGAACTGTCTTGAACTTCTGCTTTTCTCCTCTTTTGAATTTTTCTTATCTGCCACTGGCTCCAGACTAAAATTGATTCAAAACAATGCTTAATTAAGAAATTATACCTTGGCTTTTTCTCTTACTTTTCAAGGAACCTTCAGGGAGGGGATTTACCTTAACAAGGGCTGGTTGGGAGCCCTACCCAGATGGTCCTAAAGATGCTCTTTTAGCCTCTTTCTTCCATTCTGACTCTTCCTAAGGTCAGGGGCCATGGCTGGTTTGCTCAATACTGTATGTCAAGTGTGCTTCCCTGTGTCTAGCACAGAGGTGATACTCATTAAATATTTATTGAGTTAATTAATTGATTAAAAAATAACTAATTGTCACTTTTGCCTTGCGATTGGAAGGTAAAGACACATTGTAACTTGCTGTAGCCAAGGAGAGTAGCCATTGTTCATTCGCCAAATAAATTGTTGGGAGAATTCAGCTTTTATTTCTGATTTACTTCTTTTATTGACTATAAGTAAAACTTACACATTGGGGAAATTTTGGAAAACATACATAACTCTTATGAAGTTGTGATATCCCCTTCCACGGAGCAGGGTCATATTTAAAGAAGCATGAGTGATCCAGCCAGAAATAACCATCTTCACCTACATTTCTGTCCTATGTGGAAAGCCACTGACGAGCTTACAAAGTGGTAACTCTTACTTAAATCTCTCCTTCTCCCTATTTCTTCTTTGAAAGAGAATATTCAGGGTCTCCATTTTTCTGTCCGTCCCTCTCTTCTCTTTCACCTCCCCGTCTCCCTCCAGCCCCCTCCCTAACAGAACATTGATCCCAGTGACGGTGGCTGCACCCATCAGCTTCCCAGTCCCCTTGCTTTCTCCACCATGGGAAGGTGGTTCTGTTGTGGCTCTAAGTGCATTTTCAGAGACAATCTGTCTAAGTAGCTTCAGTTCTTTCTCAGAAAGCAGGGATAGATGAAAGGATGGAGTTCCCCTGCCACACACACATTAATAATTATCATCCCATCTCATGTATAAAATATTAGAAAATTCAATTTAAATCAAATCTCACTATACACACATAACCATTTTGTACTTTTTTTGGTGACTACACTATAAATTACAGTATTGTATTCTACTTTCTAACTTAGCGTTTTGAGCATTCTCCCATGTAATTAAATCATACCCCCCAAAAATGATTTATAGGTGCTGCCAATACTCAATCTTATGGAGGCCACATTGTTTTAGAGAATTCTCCTATTGTTGGCCATTTGGGTTGAAGTGGGTTTTTTATATTTCTCTTCAATTCCATGCCACAGGGAAGGCATTGGCTCTAAAAAGTAGACTTTGCCAGAAGACAGGAACCAGCATAATGAAAGAGGGGCACTTTCATTATGGACCTAGGTCTCAACATTTACTATACACATTTCCCTCTTGCTGGTTTGGCCTCCTGGGGGTCAGAAACTGAAGCTGTAATCAGTGGAAGCCAAGTGTGCGGGCTGCCAACTTGACTCACATTAGGAAGTTCCCAAATCTCCTGGGCTGTATCTTTCTTTAGAACCTGACAGATCCAGGCATAGTGCAAATTAAATAGGATGAGCGAAGCCAAATCTCCCCATCTTTCAAATTTCTAAGCGTAGGTCTGAAGCAGCAAGGGGACTTTTAACACTGACCTCTGGTAAAAAATGATAACACACTTCTGTTAATGGGCCTGGAAAACCCCCAATTGCTAGAATCAGTGTAAGGGGAGCGGTGGTGGTATTTTGCATTCTCAGTTTTATTAGTTTGGTTCACTCTACCAGATTTTTATACTCTGTTCCATAGGAACTATGGAATGCCTATAAACTCTGAAAACTGCACTGAGCTTTGGGAATTGATCCAGTTCTGGTTGCTAAAGAGATAAAAAATAGAAAAAGAGGAGCTTGTTGGAAGATAAGCTTCATTTCCGTGCTTGATGGTCTTCATATGTGAAGCCCCAGGACCATTCTGCCTTAGTTTATTTGTAAGGGAGATAAATGAACAATCATCTTGGTGGGAGTAGCGGGGGGGGGGGGGGGAGGGTTGTCTTTCCATGTGTCCTTCATGTCCTGCCATGTGTCCTTCATATCCCACTGCTGAGTAATCACTTGCTGACTGACATGGGCTTCCTGTGGTCAAAGGACTTTGGGAGTCAACACAGATCCATATGGAAAGCCAAGCTCATCCTTGAAATCCCTTCAGTGTTGGTTTTTGGCCAGAATCATGTTTCTGGATCACCAGAGAAGGCATGCTTTTTGGTGTGTTTCCTTTCACTCTGGCTAACTTTTTGCCTTTTTGTTAGGGAGAGGAGGTAGTGCATCATCTCCCTTGTGTGCTTACAAAGGTGGCCATCCTGGCATCATATAAAAAAAAAAATGTGAAAAATGTGACCAAAACTGGGGTGGTAACATTAATAAGTGATCAGGTCTGGATGTATGGGAGACAGGTGTGAATGGGACACTGGTGTCTAATGGCTGTCTCTTTGTGGATGTGTCATAATTTCTTGACACTAAACATGGACAAACCAGAGGTTGTGTTAATTGGGATTGACAGCCTGTATCCTGCCTGTGCTAGTGTTTTGTTGAGGTTGACAAAAGTTGACTAAGCCAGATACTGTGTGCTGGGAATTGGGCATTGTTTCTGACACGGACCTATCCTTGTGTACTAATATTAGCCCTTTAATGAGGTCATGCTGGTATCAATTTTTAATATATAAAAATTCGTAAATATCTGACCTTTTAGCTGCCGAGGAGGCCTTCACAATCTTGTCATCATCCGCACAGATTCCTGTTTTGCATGTTTTTCTCCTATCCTCTTTAATCTCCATGCTTTTTTTTTGGTCTTTTTACATTTTTTTTTTTAATTCAAAAATACCAGAACCAACTTTCATGTTGGAATTACATATCATTCCACTGATTTAAGAGCCTCTTTATTGGTCAGCTACCTCCAGGAATGGGATTTAGATTCCTCCCATCTCTGTGTTAATCCATTTATATCATTCTCTCTTTAGCGTCATGGCAACTTCAGATCATCATAGAAAGCATAGGGTTATTCTGGTAACACACTCTGTCCAGATCACTTACCCAATGAAGACCAGCGCGCGCGCGCGCGCACACACACACACACACACACACACACACACAACGAAAAAACGAAAACACTCTTTTAAAGACTTAGCCTGATAGGGTGCCTTGGCAGATCTTTCCACCTTCTGCCTTGAAGCCAGTGCTGAAAGCAATCATTTGAGATACTGCGTAGGAGATATAAAGTATCTGGATCTAGCTTGCTATTTATGATTGTAGCACATCCATGCTATCAGAGAAACAGAATAGTTCTGTTTAAAAATCCTTGGTACTCTCGGGTCATTCCTTCATCTGCCTTATCGCATGTATACGGTGATAACTGATACTGAAGCTAAACTCGCAGAGTCCTGACTCAGCTATCACCAAAGAGTTAAAGAATGGAATTCACAGCTTAGATTTTCCTCACCTATACTTTGGGAATAATAGTTAAATGCACAGCACCAGGTATTGGCAAAAGTGTAAGTTAAAAATGACTGGATGGCTAGGGTACCAGGAGTTGAGATGACAGCAGGAATTGGAGATGTGGAGTAGCTTCATGAGACAATTTGGAGCGAGAGAGGAAACTGAAGCAAAATGGGTAATGGCTTAAGGTTTTGACTCTTCTGAAAATATTTCTGTTTCATAAACTGGAAAATCTTAGAGAACGAAAGGATTGACTCTGTAACAATAGAATACCAGGCCAAATGACAAGCGGTGAGAATAATTTGGGGGCAGGGGTTTTAGCACAGAGCCCTTAAGTCACTGAATAAGCTATCCCCATTAAGAAGCCTCTTTAAGCTGAGTTTTGATAGTCAATGCCCTTGAGCACCAAATCGTTGAAATAAGGCAATTTCTCTGAAAGAGTAATTAGTGCCTTGCTGTAGCACTGCCCCTGGGGCCCTTGCTTTGGGACCACTTTAGAACTGAGACTGCTTTGTCACCGAGTGCTGCAAGTGATTGTCAGAAACAAATCCTCTTGGCATCCCTTTTCCTTGCAGCTGATGGTTTTAATCTGGCAAAATCTGGAAGCCTGATAAGAGTGAGGTGCAAAAACAGCTTTGAGTAATCGAATTTGCACTGAAGTTTTGTTGTTTTGTTGGCAGTGGTTTAGACCAGAACATTCATGGCACAGGCTCTTGACCAGACTCACAAGGATTTGGCTGGAGACATGGACTTCTCAGTGCTAAGTTGTTGTCATGGGCTGTTGTCACCTGTTTGATCCCAGGTACCACTGGCTAGATACATTGGGAGATAGCTGATGGTGGTACCTGGCAAGTCTGGCAGTAGGAAATGAGCAAAAATTCCAGAAAAATTGCCAGATGCCATCCATACCATATTCTAGAAACTTCCCTGATCTAGTTCTTTCCCGCTTATCTAACCCAGCTCTCCACTATTCTCCCGTCATTCATTATTCTTCAGGCATAATGATTTTGGAACAGGCCACGGCTGGTTTCTGCCTCAGGACATTTGGACTTACCGTACAAGATGCCCCACCCTCCTGTGTTTGGCTCCTTTTCATCCTTCAGTTACCATCTTCAGTATCACCTCCTAAAATCATAATCTCCCAATCATTCTACCTAAATTCTACCTATTATTCTACCTATTATTACTTCAGTCACATAGATTATCTGGAATTTTCTCATGAATTTGTGTATTTCTAGCTTATTTCTAGAATATAAATTTCTTTGAGAACAGAGGGTGTATCTGTTTTTTCAGCACTGCCTTCCAGGTGCCTAGAGCAGTAGCTGGCATACAATAACTGCTGAGTAAATATTTCTTGCATGGATAAATAAATAAGTGGACAAACAGGGGAGTCAGCATGGGAACTGAGAGGTAGATATAAAAATAGCTTTGGGGCATAAGGCCATGAGCTGATCATTAAGAATTAAGCAAGAAAATAGTTATTGGGACCAAGTAAAATGTCAAGCTGAGCTTAGCAGTAAATTGATTTGATGAGAAGCCACAAAGCTGGTCCTTAGATTTGCTCTAATTAGCGGTCACTTCTAGGTTTATAGCCTGTAGTATGGCTTAGCCTATATGAGGCTTAAGTCATTTCTAGAGATGGGTAGCTTGAGCTAGAAAATTAAGTGGACATTATAAATAAAATCTGAAATCAGAACATCAAATCCCAGGCTAGCATTGGTGCTACCCCACTCGTCTCTGCACTCATGGCAGACATTGCTAATAGAGGACGACATCTTTACTGCTAATCCAGCAACCACCGAGCACTAGAATGCAAAGCCCATTATGGCAGGACTTTTGTCTGTTCACTGTTTTACTCTCTGAACCTAGAACATTGCGTTTTACTTGTAGGAATGCAATAAATACTTATTGAATTAAATATTTGATGAGTGACTCAATCAGATTTGTCAAATGAGATATATTTTATTTGCTATTCCTGACCTAAAGCAAAAAAGATAAGGAATCAAAATTGGATTCAAAGGATCGTTATCACAAAAGAGTAGCAATTACTCTGATGATCCTAAGAAGTGTTTCCATGATGAGAACAGGCAACTGCTTCACCATTATCCTAAAGGACAAAGCCTGGGGCTTTTGCTTCAATTGGCTATACATTTGAAGCAAGTCAGCTAAGATCCAAGATGCATTCTCTTTGTGTCAAATTACACTACTTAGCAAAAAATGCTATTGCAGTATATCAGTTTATTGTCATATACTACAAGGACACCCACTCAACATTTATTTACTGTCTACTATACACTTACATTGTCCTCCATGATGAGATTTTTTGAGCCTGAATTTCTGTTTCCAAAGAGGAGCATTTCTCGAGCAGTCATTTCTCAAAGAGTGACTGTTCAAAGAAAGACTTGTCTGGCCGTGATTTTATCTATTAACATACTGTTTATCCATCACGGGGAACATGGCTGGAATGGGCTTCATATGAAAGAACAGGATCTCTCTTTTTTTTTTTTTTTAAAGATTTTATTTATTTATTTGAGAGAGAGACAGTGAGAGAGAGCATGAGTGAGGAGAAGGTCAGAGGGAGAAGCAGACTCCCCATGGAGCTGGGAGCCTGATGTGGGACTTGATCCCGGGACTCCAGGATCATGACCTGAGCTGAAGGCAGTCGTCCAACCAACTGAGCCATCCAGGCACCCCAGAACAGGATGTCTTTTTAATCCATTCATTTATACAATCAATTTTTTTTTGAGAACCTACTATGTGTTAGCCCTGTGCTGAGGTCTACAGTAATGAAAAATAATGTTTAATAATGAGAGAAAACAAATCTTGAGATAATCTCAGATAATGACAGATTATTTGTTTCAGTGGGGTAGGGGAAACAGGAACTTGATTAGAATGGGTTCAAGAAGGAACAAGATATTAGGAAATAAAAAGGTAATACAAGATAATTTTTTAGGTGGGTTTTATTTTACAGTAAAGTAAAAAAAAAAAATGGTTATAAGAGTAAGAGTGCTGGGGTCAAGGGTTTTATTAAGGTGAGAGATCATTTCAGAGCTGATGGCAGTGATCCACTGGATGGGGAAACTTTGCAGGAATGATGTCTTGGAGGAGGCATGAAGGGCCAGGAAGTAGTAAGTACATGCACCTCTACCAGAATATAGGTTTTCTTTTGAGGAACGTCAAGGCCATTTTATGCAAGAATGCTAACTTGTCCAGAAAGAAGTAAGATGTTCTTATTCTTGTTCCCATCTGTGTTTCTTCATGCCAACCTATTGTCAGCCACATTGGGGAAACTGAGGCAGTTTAGTTAGCTGGCTCACAACTGAACCTGGAGATGCCAAGAGAAATGAGGCAGAATTCTTGTCTTCAAGGACATCTCAGTAGTAGACTTTGGAAAAATTCACCCCTCTCTCCCTAATAAGGAGAGGTTTCTCTCAGAGAATTATTTGATCCCGTAGTCGATTTCGTTGACTCTTTTTTTTTTTAAAAATATTTTATTTATTTATTTGACAGAGAGAAATCATAAGTAGATGGAGAGGCAGGCAGAGAGAGAGGGAAGCAGGCTCTCTGCTGAGCAGAGAGCCCGATGCGGGACTCGATCCCAGGACTCTGAGATCATGACCTGAGCTGAAGGCAGCGGCTTAACCCACTGAGCCATCCAGGCGCCCTCGTTGACTCATTTTAAATCCGGATTTTTACTAACCTTTCTTTCTTTTACACCCATTCTTGAGTATCTTGCCTTGAATTCAAAAACTTCAATTAAGTATTCTTGGCTAATAACTTCACCATGAAAATATCTCAAACTATTAAAGTCTTGAATAAAGTATTCTGCTCTTGACACTCCCCACAAACCTCATAGGATTTGAAAAACTTGAAGTATGCAGAGGGAAATCAGACTAAACGCTCACATATATTTTATTAGAAACATTTCTTTAAAAACATGAAGACAAGGAAAAAAAAAAAAAAAGACCAAATTCAATTTTTGAGCCTGGCACTTCAAGTTCTCTGCAGATAGCTCTATTCTAAACAGGAAAAATAAAATCAGCTTTGTTCCTGAGCATATGCTTTTGACATTTTTTTTTCCTTGAAGTCTGTGAATTATTAATAAACTAATTTCTCTTTATAGTTCAATCTTTGGAGATTTAAAGTGTTCACTCAAATGCACAGGGAAGAGATAGAGAGCTTCAGTTCCAATCAGCTCCAATCCTCTCCAGAGATGCTGGCCTTGAGGTATCTCTGAGTCTTTGATATCAATCTTTGATCCGACTGGGAATTTCTGATCATTTCTAGAACTAGTCTGTTAATACTACTTAATGCCCTGTTTAAGCTGGGCCATTTCTGCCAGCTGATTTTATGCTTTCACTTCGCTCCTGAGATATTTTATGTGTGTGTTTATGGCATATGTATGTACATATATCTCTCCCTATAGTTATACTTGATGGATTATTTCTTGGCAAGTTGTATTAGAAGACAGGGTTTTTGATAACAGAGGATGCCCAGTGCATTGACAGCTCTTGTAATAAACCACGCTGGAGTTAAGAACCACCAAGAGTGCTTCTGTCCTCCTCGGTAGATCTTAGTGAAGAGAACTTTTGGCTGTGTTCTATAGAAAATAAGTTCGCAAACCCCAGAGTTTCATGACAGTGGAATGCATGAGCTCTGCATTAAGTTCCTTCCATCTACCCTGCACCAGTGAGCATGTTAAAAGGAATAATTGGTTGACCAGCGGTCAGAGGAGGTGAGGGAGAGAAGATTCCTCCACCAGGTGAGAGTTCATGTGTATTTTCTAAAGATTTCATTTATTTGTCAGAGAGAGAGAGCACAAGGCATGGGGAGTGACAGGCAGAGGGAGGAGCAGGCTCCCCGCTGAGCAAGGAGCAGTTGCGGGACTCGATCCCAGGACCCTGGGATCATGACCTGAGCTGAAAGAAGATGCTTAACCTACTGAGCCACCCAGACATCCTGGGAGTTCACATAATTGAACTGAAATCACTTCTAACATTATAATTCCATTGCCTCCTGTGGTTTCAATGTATGGAGATTATCATTCTTTTTTTTTTTTTTTTTTCTATAGAGGGAGAAACTGAGACACTGACTTTAACTGACTTCCTGGTATCCAGCATACTGTATTAAGGAACTGAACTTGCTTTCCTATCTATTTGATAGACCTTAGGGTAATTCAGAGTCTGGTTGAGGTCTTTTGCCTTTCTGATCTCTAGGCTATTTTATTGATCCAAAAGGAGAAAAAGATGGAGCAAACACTGGCCAAGCTGTACGCACCAGCTCCTTGCCCCTCTCTCCCTTGATACTCTCGGAGGGAAGTGGCTTCATACTGAACCCATCCCTGCCTTTATTTTTTTCTCTTCCGTCTCCTTTGACAACCTGCTGGATTATCAGTGTACAGTGATCCAGCAAGAGGTTCTCTAGGCTACCATGTTGAAAGGGCTGCTTAGCAGGAGCAACAAAGAATTCAGATTCTTTCCCAACATTGCCAGCTCCTATAGACAGCAAATTTGCCTCCCTCCTGACAAGGCTTGCATCAGAATCTGAGTACAGAAGGGAAGGGGGAAGGAGGAAGGGAAGGCAGAAGAAATGAAAGCTTTTCCTTTTTTATTTTTGAAACCAGTTCTATTCTGGGACTTTATTTACTTTTTTGTTGGGCTCCAGGGGTTAAAGGGCTCACAGTAATGGAAACTGGAGGCCACCGCGTTATTTCTCTTCCTCTGGACTCTCTGGGCTGATATACTTGGTGCTAAGTATCAGCTTCCTCAGCCTTTCTCACCTAGGACCTCAGCCTTATCCAGCCCTATGAACTCCCTCTGTCCAGGACCTGGGAAAACACAGCTCAGCTGTAGCCAGTGCCAAGCTCGGCCAATGGAGGCTCAGGCGGTTGTCCATATGACACAGCGTTCACTTTTACCAGTGTTTACTCTTCTCCATCAAGACCTAGAAAGCTTTGGGATGAAAGAACCTGTTTGTCAAAGAAAAACTTTTTGTATCTTTTGTAAGATTTGCAGTCTTTCCAAATTTCCTATAAATGGTTTGGTTCTCCCTCTTCTTTCAGTCAAACTCCTGGACTTCTTCCAAAGAAATATTTCCGCATTCCACCATTATTCATATTGTGGAAATGTGTGTGCAAGAGTGTGTCATCTCCTGTGGATTTGATATAATTTGCATCAGATCCTTCTCTGGAAGGAACAAGAATATCTCGGGAATGGCATGGAGAGTCCCTCATAGCACCGTATCAGGGTTCTCCAGAGAAATAGAACCAGGAGCTGGGATGGGACAGGCAAGTCGGAAATCTATAAGGCAAGTCAGCAGACTAGAAACTTGGGCAGAAATTGATGGTACAGTTGTAAGGCACGCATTTTTCTTCACTGGGAAGTCTCAGTTTTCCTCTTAAGGTCTTCAACTGATGAGATAATGCTTACCCACATTATCTGGTGGTAAACCCAATTAATTGTAGATGGTAATCACATCTACAAAACACCCTCACAGCAATACCTAGGATAGTGCTTGATTATTTCCCTGGGTTCTAAAGCTAGCAAACTTAACACGCAAAGTTAATCGTCACATGCACCAACAAGTCCTCTCACTTATATTTACATACTCTCTCCCTAAATCATTCACTTCCCTCGAGAATTCCACTTCCCACCCTAATCCAAACTGCTATCATCTCTCCTGGACCAGCTCAACTTCCTAATTCGTCTCCCTGCCTACACTTTTCCCTCCACTCTGAAACTGATCCTCTACCCCTCTGCTTAAAAACACTCCATTGCTTTAGCCTGGATCTAGGATCTCACTCCTTAACATCACCAAGGAAGCCCTTCAAGGTTGGGTTCTGCCCAGTTCTGCATACTTTCTGCATTCCAGCCACACTAGCCTTTCATGATCTTGTGTCCGTCCCTTCTGCCATGGGGTCTTTGTTGGCTGCTTGTAACAGGGCTGTGGCTCCTGCTGGACAGCTTGTTCCCTCCTCCTGGGCATAGGTACCTCCTACTTATGGCCATTAGTCAACCTAGTCTCTTCTCCACTACCCTGAGTAGATCGAAACCTCTAATTATATATTATCATAGCCCACGCTTCTTCTTCGGAAAATGTATTATGTTTGGCAGTTAACATTTATTTGTGTGATTATTTGATTGATGGTGTATGCCCCCCGCAACTCAGGCATTGCTCTGTGAAGATAGCAGTTATGATTAACTTGTACACCCCCACACAGCTAACGTCCAGTATGCCAGTATTGTGTTGATTCACGGAGTATACTCAGTGATTATTATTGACTGAATTTAAGAATGAATTGTCCTTTTCATGACAGAGGTCTGTCATGAAAAGGATGCTACTTACATCCTGCCCCTTTCCCCTACTCATTTCCAATTCTTGTTCCCACATCTTGAACACTGTGGCTACAGTTTTCTCTGACTTACAGCCTTCCATCACGGTTGGACGCTAAGACTAGGAATTTCAAAAAATGGCCCAGAAATCAGTGGTGTTCATTGCTTTTCCGCCCAGTTGGCTCCTCCATTAAGCTTGTCTGGCACCTAGAAGAGGCATAAGCCAGCCCAGATAGCTAGTGTCCTTAGTCCACCATACATTTTTATAGCTTCGAAGATAGCCCCAATATTTTAAAATCAGCAGATTTCATCTAAAATATAAATTTATGATTTTTCTCTTAAAAAATGTGTCTTCCCTGAGCCTGTCATCTAATATGGCAAAAGTCAACTTGAGTTGAGTAGCTACTGTCTGTGAGTTCATCTGAGAAAGGACAGGTGTCCTCCCCTGTGGACCTTAGAGTTTGAGACCCTGCTGTAACTGACAATAAGGTACCAATAACCTTACGTTTTCCTCTCTTTCTTCTCCTCTTGTCAGCAATAAACTTCAAGGAACATCTTCTTGGGGGGAGGGAGAGAATGCAGTAATTTGAAAACAAGGAGCAATTTGATGTTGAGTCTGTGGATTCTCTCTGCTATGAGCTCTGACCCACCACAGCAAGGCCAGCAAGCTGTATTGTTCTCTTAAGCCTTTTGATTTGGGTGGGCCAAGGGTGAAGCAAAGCTGTGAATTTACAAGCAGTTAATCTGCAAAAACTGAAGCAATTGCTGTATTTGCTTTTGTCTGTAGAATGGGAGTGAAAATACTTAGCAGAATCGACAGCCAAAATGGCACAGAATGAAGGCCATGCGCACACATTTTTTTATGGCCTTACTTCTCCCGGGAACTTAAGAAAATTCCCTGAGCTTGTGACCTTCCATTGGATGCAATACAAAGGGTTGTTATTTTCTTGATTCTCATGCTTAAAGGGGGGAAAAAAAAAAAAAAAAGGAAGTCCAGATGAAAGTTAAAAATAGGGCATGTGAATTTAACGCAACTTTCTCTGGGATCGTAAGTCTGGTGAAAGGAAATGAAGGAAGAAAAAATAGACACTGTATCAAATGAGCTTCCTGGAAAAATGTTATTTGCTCACAAATATTTATCTAGAGAACTCCTCAGATTAATTCCTCATTAACGAAAGTATCCTGGAATGTAGGTGGAATCCATCCGAACATCCTCAAAAGAAACTTGATAGCTCAGAAAAATCCCAGGCTTAGAGATATTTTCCCTGCTCTGTAGATCTTTTCCAACTACTCTTCTCCCTTAATAAGTACTTTTTTCGTAATATCTAGAACACACACATATAATACTCTCACCTTTCTGGAAGTCAGAATTTTGCTTTGGGTTATATGGCTGAGCGAGAAAACAATACGCACACCATTCCCCAAACCCAAGGTCTATAGTAAAAGAGCCTTTTCAACTTAGCAGCTATGATTCCCTTGTAATAAACAAAGATTGTATTCTTCAATTTGGTCGAGGGCAGGGGTGAAGAGTCTAGACTTCCAACGCGGCCTCTGAAGCATTATTCCAATCAGGGAATTATGTTGCAGGTGGAGACACGTCCCTGGGAAAGAAAGCATCTGTGTCCATACAAATGTCATCAGTAATAAAGAAAGACGGGGAAGCCATGTGATTGAGGATTTGGATCGCATCCATATCAGATCTGCTTTTTGGTTGTAAAAACAGTAAGCTACCCTCAATTATTCTTATGCATTATGTGAAAAACTTTTCTTAGCTTTACCAGGGTCCAGAAAGAGACACAAGAACCTGGTGACTGCTTTAGAAAATGATAGTTTCTGAATTCTGCCTCAAACTCCAAATGCCACTTCCTGGTTCAGAAGCAAGAAGCTTGGGGGGAAAATAAGTTTAAGCTCATAAAAACACTCAAAGGGCATTCTGGTCATCAAACAGCTCTGAGCAAACTACATTTGCAAATGAATCTGAAAACATGTGGATTCAATTTTCCTTGAAATGCCCAGAGGTTAAAAAATTAAGGGGGGGGGAATGCTTGGCAGAAGGAGGCTGGGGTTTGGCTATGTGCACAAGTTTCTGAGACATAAATTGATTGTTTTGCCAGAGAGAAAATATTACCTGGTCCCCCTTCTCAATCACATCTCTAACTTAATTATCAATGGCCCCGTTTCTCATTGTGCCTGCAAAGTGGACAGAGGAGTTGAGCTCATCTGAAAGAAAGCAAGTTTAATTCATTCCCAGGGTGGCCTTGTTCATGGCCGACCCAGGATCCCAGGACTGTCATGGGTTTCAACTCAGTGACACGGTGGCAAGGAAACCATCTGCTGGCAAAGTCATTTCTCTTCTGCTGATCGCTTCCCATCTGCCTCTGGTCATCAAGTTTTACCCCTCTTTTCTCTTCTACCAACCCCCGAATAATACCTTTTTTTTTAATGACCAAATAAACACAGGCAAATGTGGAACTGCTTTAGAGCAAATCCAAACTGTTTTAAGAGATCATGAAAATAGAGTGGGTGGGGGAAAAAACTCCATCTGTGAAAAAGCAGTGATTAGCCTTAAAACAATGTGAGGCCAACGGCACAGAGTCCCATTACAAGATGATGTGTGTTGCCTGTGAGTGGCTGTTCCTGGTCTCTGAGGTAGCAAAATTGTCACATGTTTCTGTTGTTGCCATGGCAATAATCTGTAATTGTGCAGAAAATCCACAGAACTCGCAAGCAACTCCTTAGTGGATTGGACTGAGAGGAAAGCAGCCACACGAAAGCCCTGAATTGATGTGGTTGTGCAAGTGTGTTGGCCAAGCGGGTCTACTTCAAGCTGACCTGATTTTGTGGATTTCCTCCCCCCAACTCCCAGCCCCTATCCAGCTAGGGTGAACTCCCTCTGTATGTACGGTTTTTGCACTTTTATGTTCATCACCGGTGAGAGGTATAAATCCTAGTCAGCTAGGGAAATGCTTCAGCTCATTGCTTAGAATTCTGAGCACACAGTTTGGGATCTATAGAGTGGGAATCATGGCTGCTGGCCCCTCTAAACCTTAGACTCACACTGAAGACAGAAGCCTGATTTGTCTCTGAAGGTGAAAAAGCATTAGAGTGTCCACAAGGCCAGGTGGCTATTTTTCCCCCAACAGAGGCACTGAGGACACACTGGGCAGGCGATGAGTGCAGCAAGGGTGTGTTGTTCCTGGGGTAGCTTGGCAACAGAGTACACACACATGTACAGCACATCCATCCGAAGGCGTGCCAAGACTCGCCTTCTAGAAGGCAGGCTAATACAAACCATGCCCAGAATATGGCCAGGAAACGGAGGGTAGGTAGCACTTCTCCTTCCTGCGCTAGATGCTGGATGACATTTATGTTGTATCAGCCGTCAACCCCAAATGGTTGAGGGCATGAGCAAGTATGGGGGCCCCTGTCAGAAAATCGAGCAGGAAGAGGAGTCAGACAAATCACTCTCATGTTCTAAACTTCAGGGAGAATCCCATGGGAATGCAGCTTCCAAGTAGATCCCATGAGAACATCTGGGATGAAGATACTCACGCCAGGCCCTAAACCCAGACTCGTTAGTAATAAGGCTTCATTTTTTTCCCCTCATTTATTTATTTATCCTCTCATATACTGTGAGTATGATTTGTTTTCCTTCTGCAACTGGAGAAAGAACAATGAGTGTACATTAGGATGCTTTCTCTCAGATACCCTCTCCTTTGAAGTTACTCCATTGCAGGCAACAGAAACTTCCTTTGCTTAATTTAAGCAGAAAGAAATGTAACATACGAGAGTGGAGGGCTCATGGATTTGGGAGAAAGTCTAAAGAATCAGACTAGGAAGCAGGAATCTAAAAGCTTAAGGATCTAGGTACCAACAAAAATACAAACGGTCTCATCGTAGTTTGTCCCTGGAATATTGACTTTCAACTATTTCACTTTTCTGTCATTTTTCTCAAGATTTAAAATCTTGGGAAAGAGAATCAAAAAGGCCTAATTTAGATCATAAACCTAGTTCTCTCTTGGTGGGACGGGTGTGAGAGGAAAAGAAGAGAAAGTGTAGATCTTAACTTAGAGTCTCATCAAGATTGCAAAGAGTGGGCGAGAGATAATTTCTCAAAACAAATCCTAAAGTGCACTCAGGCAGGGAGGAGATTGGGTATGGTGATAGTTGCAGTGCTGGCTTGGAAGAGAGAGTCCAAACACAAATGTTTAACATTGTACCTTGGAAGGAAAGACTCCTAGTGGAAGTGTCGATCAACCGGCTTGTGTTAGTATGCCTGAGTAGAGATTTACTAAGAAGAATTGGAACAGAGGGGTAGGTGGACAGAGAGTGAGTGAAGCAGAATCTAGAAAATATTTTGTTTGGCATCCAAAAGAATTTAGAAAAAAAGACAACAACCTGATTTGACACCAGCCATGCTAATGGGGCAGACTTCCTGCTAGTCAAAGCTCCCGGTTAATGTCCACTTCTCAGCATGCCTGATTACGGGTTGAAGTTGACCGATCAGCAAACTACTCAATTATAAGCCCATCTTCTCCCCGTGGTGCCACTAATTAAAACAGGAACCATGTTGCAGCTCACACACTCCATGGAGTTCTACCTTCCAAAAGCTGAATTAGTCACAACAATTAGCTGTTGTCCATGGAATCAGCCCGCTTTTTCCCTTTTTCCAATCCCATTCCTGTTTGGTGTGAATTCATCTCTGAAAAAGCTTCCCTTGGGATTATTGATCGCCCATACCCTCAGCTGTGAGAAAGGAGCACATGTGGCGGGAGCTTTGAAATGCAACCTCAAAATGCAGCTATGTGGAAATCTCAGTGTTCTGGAATGCTCTGACCTTTTGTCCTGCCAAGTGCCTTTTTTTTTTCTTTTCTGAAATCATGTCGTGAAGGGTATTCCTACATGAACTTAAATTTTAATAGGAGAGGAAAAAAAGTAGACATGGCTCAGTACCCATCCATTTGCAAGAAAGCTGAAAGCTGTTCTTCAGGCAGCTGGGACAAACTGTGACCTTTTTTTTTTTTTTTTGTCTTGATAAACATAATGGGCCACTTCGGTAATTTCAGCTGTAAGTGCACTTCTCTATAACAGGATGATACTTCCATGTGCAAGCGTGGAGAGCAAAAAGATGTTGAGAAGCACCATGGTGACAGGCTAGCAGAACGAGGGCTTGCTACACAACTGCTGATAGTATCCCAAACCCTCCTGAATGCCAAGTCCATGGTTTCCTGACCAGGGAGGAGAACTTTTGCAAACTGCTCAAGGTCCAGTTCAAATCTCCATTAGTATTAAAATCAATACCCCTGGCTGGAAACAAGATGACACTTCTGGCAGTCTTCCAGAGAGACTGCCAGTTAGCCTCCAGCAGAAAGCTCTCTGCCTGCACTCCTCTTAATGTCTGCTTTCCCTTGAAAAGAGGCAGCTTTAGGTGTCTTTGCCTTTTAACACAAACTTTCCCATTCAGCATTTGATCACTCTGTTGTTTTTCCCCAAACACACTTCTGAATTTCTCTATCAAAATACTTTCTTCTTAAAACAACTGTGCACATTTAAAAGTTTCTAAGAAAATCACTGTACGCGATTGTAGAGGGGTGACCCATCTCGGGGTCATGGCACAGATTCAGTGCCGTAAATGAGAACAGAATGTAGCTCAATATTCCATATAACACAATGGTTGAGTGCCTTGACTTGGGTTAAAAAATATTTTCATTTCATTTCTGAAATTACTAGTTAATTCATCTCTTCAGTTCTCAGTTTCCAAATCTGTAAAATGAAAAGAATAATAATGTCTACCTCATATAGTTATTGGGAGGATTCATTGAAAGGAGGGTTAAAACACTGGGCGTAGTGTCTGTCACGTAAGAAGTGCTCAGTATATGGTGAGAGTTATTATGAACAATGTGCATCTCAGACAGGTCTCCCAAGCAGGTGACCAGTCAAAGTGCGTGAGGAGGAAGGAGTGGCTAGAGTTCTGGAGCCCTTATGATATGCTCACAGTGCATGAATGCAGGAGTCTTGATGGTCTGTGTGTCTCCATATTACCCACATCTCCTTGCCACTTTGTTTCTACCACTTACAGCTTTGATACAGTCATGTCTTCAATCCCAAATACCCTGTCTTGGGTAAGATGTGCCCAATGAAATATGGGGAGCTGCATAGGAATAATAAAATCACACTTATTTATTAAGATTCTTTATCCCATGTGGCTTCAAGGTACTAGTCAGATGACAAAAATGGAGTAGGTAACACAGACATACACACGTACACAGGTTAAACCAAAGTCATCCTGTTACAAGGATACATGTTCTCAAAGCCAAACACTCAGTGACTATCCACTTATTATCTATTGATGGAGCATCTTGGAGATGGAGATCATTTTGTGTTTTCCATATGTTACTGATCAATTTAGGTTGGGATCACAAACTGATATCAGCCAAAGGTCAAGTCAGTTCAGAGATGGAGAAACGGGGTCCACAAGTGGGCAGTTCCTCTAACCCCATGCCTTTCTGACAGTCCATACTCCAAGCAGGGGCTAGGGCTCATGCTAGCAAGGATTTGAAAAAGCAGGACAGAGTGATATTAGGGAGATGGTGGGTGGGGTGCAGGAAATAGCGTGGCTAGCTCTCACACAGGCTCAGGTTGCTCACTGTCATATACAATAAATCTGCAGAAAATGTTAAGGCAATTAAATAAAATGAAGAGAATACAAATGTGGAAAAAAGCTATTGTAATTGGATATTCCAGAACTTAAGACCCAAGCATAATGTTTTTATAATAGTGTATATAAGAGAGTGTTCAATTCAATAACATAACAAGGATTATGTAATTGAACAACATTATTTCAAAATATTTTCTGAGTTGGATCTTATGTCCCAGCATCTCAAATACACACAGTTCTAGTTATGGGAATCTGCAGTGTTAGGACAATGAGCTCCAGCCCATGGAACATCTGGCTTCAACCAATGTTGCCAATCTCTTCTTTTTATGAGCAATCTATTTGGAAGGCCAGGTTTGCATGCTTGGTTCATTTGATTCACAGATCATTTGGGCCACTTGTTAGAGCTAGTAGCCAGAGGTACCTGACTTCAATCTGTAAGAATACAAATGGTTGTGGTCTTTCCAATTAGCCATTTAAGTATATTTTGGGTTCCTGGTACCTACATAACACTCCATGATGGGTCATGATCAAATCATTTACAAAAATGCATATTGAGAAACGATGACACAAGTTCCCTGCTCTCACAAGCTTCCAGTCCAGCAGGGGAGGCAGACATTGGATAAATCAACACCTAAATGGTTATTTAATTACAGTTATGAAGAATGATTCAGAGGAGGAGGATGGATGCTCACTTGGGCTAGAGGTCAGGCAAGGCTTCTCTGAGAAAAGCAGCATTGAAGACATCTAAAACGACAGCTGTCTTGGTCAAAGGTAAAGGGAAGAGGTGGGAGAGGAGAATTACATTCCAGAGAGGGAACCGTGTTTGCAAAGGCCCTGAGGCAGAAGGGATAAGATATATTGAGGAACTGGAGGAAGGCAGATCGGTGGGGGTCTGAGGAGCTGCAGGGAGCTTGGCAGAAGATGATGAGAAGGAGGTAGCAGGTTCTAACTGAGGACAACAATCTTGTTTGTAAAGGTACCACTTAACAGAGAAGCAGCTACTTTCCGAAAGTAAATTTTGTTAATCAGGCTCTCAGGAAAAAAAAAAAAAAAATATATATATATATATGTATATATATATATATACATATATATATATATTTTTTTTATATATATACATATATATATATGTATACATATATATATATATATATATATATCCTTCCAATTTATTCTCACTACTGGTGAAAGAGAAAAGAAACATAATTCAAGATCTGTCCTACTCATTGCGGATTGGTATAAAGCACAACACATTTCTGTTATCAATGTTTCCCAAGTTTCTGCCATTCGTGCATTAGGCGGGGTTCTCCAAAGAAACATTGTATATATCTCTGAGTTATTATGAAGAATTTGGGGAGAATCTGAAGGCCAAGAAGTCCCAGGCTCTGCAGCTGGTGAGCTGGAGGTGCAGGAGGGCCTGTGTTCAAGTCCCAGTCTGAAGCCTGAGAACCGAGAATTCCAACCATGTAAGTTCTAGTCTGAAGGCTGGCAGGCTGGAGACCCAGAAAGAGCGGATGACTCAGTGTGAGTCTGAAGGCCAGAGAAAACCTAGGTTCCCAGCTCAGCAGGCAGGCCAGAGGAGTTCCCTCTTATGCAGTCCTCTTGTTCCATTCCTGAAATTGATCCAGGCCTGAAATTGACTAGAAATGGACTAGATGAGCCCTGCCCACATTTGGGAGAGAAATCTACTGACTAAATCCACCAATTCAAATGTTAATCTAATCCAGAAACATCCTCACAGACACACCCAAAATAATGCTTCATCAAATGTCTGGGGACCTTGTGGCCCAGTCAAGCAGGCACGTAAAATTCAGTCGCACAACCCTAATGATTTTTGCCACAGTCATGTGACACCGTATCCTAGTTTGTATCATATTTTTGTTTCAACAAAATACTCTTTTTCTTAAACACTTTTGCTTGTAAATGGAACTTCCAGTCACCACTGTAAATGGAACGTCAGTATTACCTGCCGTAAACTGAAGGCATACATAAAAATAGAGTGGTAACAAAACAGTATTATTATATACTTGATCATCATTGTGGCCTACTGGAGTGCTTAGCCTGTGGTCTCTTCTCCATTATATAAAAAGAGAGATTAGCAAGAGATGGAATAAAAAAGATGCTCAAATACCCAACGGAGACTTCTCCCCTGACTCTCCATTGGTTTCAAAGAGAATTGAAAAGGAAGTAATTTTCTCATCGTGTAATGCAGTGTAAGTAAAGTCATGTCATAGTGCCACATGAAAACATCCACAAACCACTGGTGGCACATGGCCCACACTTTGGGAACCAAAGTTATTTCCTAGATAAATGTAAGCCAAAAGTGTACAGTCTTAATTCATTGAAGGAAGGCAGGCCAGTCCTTGCCATGGCAGTATATGGGTACTCTGCTTTTTGGAAATGAAGTAGACACTTTGATAAACTAGGCAGTTTTTTAATAGACAATTATCTCAGAGATAAGCATCTTTATCTGGACCAGGACTTGGCCCTGGTGGACCCTGAAACTAAGGGAATCAGCCAGAGAGAGTGACCTCAGAGAGAATCTTGCCTAAGAGTTGGGCAGCCCAGGGGTCACGTAGTCTGGGGTAGTGGGGTGGTGGATGACCACTAACAGAGGTGGAGTGGAGCTTGACAGCAGTCACAGAAGACTCTTAACTAGTATTCAGTAAGCACAAGCTCTAAAACTTGTTGATGCCGATGTCACCATTTTCAATTAAGGTGCCAGCCTGTTGCTGGTATCAGTAGAGACAAACTGTTGGCGGCCGAGACTGGAAATCAAGGACACGATCTTTGACCTGGGGAGGACTAATGAGAGCCAAGGAAGATCCGAGTTTCAGAAGGAATGGCCTGTTAGGCTGTTATTGGGTCAGAGCCTGAAGCATGAGGAGAATGAACAGAAAGATTCAAGCATTGAATCTGCAGGCAGTTGGCCACCAGGTATGAGGTGGGCATTCAGTAGCCTCATGAAGGTCAGTGCAGAAGAGACGCTGACCAGGTATTGGTTTCTATACACACAACGTAGCTAGCCTAGGCCAGTAGTTCTCAAAGTACAGTCCCCAGACCACCAGCAGCAGCAGCATCTGGGAACTAGTTAGAGGAGCGAATTCTCTAACCTCACCTCCTAACTACTGTACCGGGAACTCCGGGGTGAGGGTCAGCAATCTGTGTTTTGAGAAATCTTCCAGATGACTCTGGTACATGCTAAAGTCAGAACTACTGGTCCAGGGCAAAGGGGTAAGTCTAAGCGTGCACAGCTAGGGGGCAACAGGGTTACTTTCCTGGCAGGGAGCCTTTAATGAGAAGGCTCTCCCCTTGAGTCAATGTTAGTGTTTATCTTATTAATAATAATATTATTTTTATTTTCTCTTTTGGGTAGAGACTTCTGGGAGAATTTGAATACATCTCCTAATTTATCTGATGTCGTAGATGAACATCCCCTAAGGGTTTTTGTTTGTTTTGTTTTGATTTAAAGCAAGGACTCCTCTCTATTAGCCTATGCCTAATGAGGCCCTCAATACTTGTCTGACATTGCAGCCTGCAGCCTCTGTCTGGCCGTCCTTCATGCAAATAGGGCTTAGTTGTGGTGAAGAGGGTGCTTGTGCAACAACGAAACAAAGATCTTGGCAGATGGAGGCAGCATAGGAGGTAGTAGGAGAGGTGTTGGGGCAGAGGCACAGACAATGGATCCAGACAGACCTGGGTTTGAATCTTGGCTTTGCTAAATGTTGGCTGTTCAACCTAGGGAAATGACTTCATCTCTCTGTGCCTCTGTTTCCTCATAGTAATAAAACAATTTCATAAAGTTATAGGGAGGGTCCGGAGAGAGAATGTATACATGTGAAATGCCAAGCTTACTTTAATTGCTTAATAGATAGATGTCAAGAAATTGGATCATTCTCTAATTCTTTCCCAAGTTTCTTGGAATCCATAGCAGGGTAGTTTACTGGGCACAGTCTGACAGATCATAGCCAATACTTACTGAAGTCTTATCAGTTAGATGATTTTACTGCGTAACCAAAAAAACCTGGCTGGAACCAGTGTAAATAATAAATGATTACCTCCTTTAACAGGAAATGCAAAGAAAGGAGAGGTTGTAAGAGGGATGCAATCAGAGCTCCAGCCCTGATGTTCTTGGCTTTCTCTGCTTTGTATGTCCACTTTCTCAGAGTGGCCTCTTTTGTGGTCACAAGATGACTGCAGTAGCTGACCATAGGGGCTTCTCTGCTTAGATTTAGCAAGGAGAGAAAAAAATGTCTGTCGTGACCTGTCTTACTAGACCAACATACATCATGTGCTTTCCCCTAGAATAATAACATGTACTGATTGTCTGGTTTTTTGGAAATCTGGAGGTTTGATCCAATCACTGACATCTAATTATAATGATTAGTTAGTCAAACTAGAACCATGTCTGAAACTTGGGAGATAGTAGTCTCAGCTTCCCCTGAAATTCTTGAGTGAAGAAGGATGAATAGCTAGAAATAAGAAAAGGAGAGCTAAAGAGGTTCACTCCACTTTCCTACCTCCCAGGGACTGTGCTTAAGCATTTTATATTTAATATTATTTGATCTTCACAACCACTCTACAAAGTATTGCTCTTTTTGCAACAGGGTGAAAGCACTCATTTGCTGTATATCACTGGCAGGGTTGACAGACCAGAATGCAGACTCTGACCCCAGAGAACCCAGAGCCATATTCTTCGCCTTTGTCTTGCCCAGTTTGGGCGGGGGCAACACTTCAGGATCACAGTGTGGGGGCATCCAGGGATCCTGGCACTGGCCCAGTGAGGTGGACTCGTTTTTACCCCATGCTGAGGAATGATGGGAACACTCTGGAAAGAGCTCCAGCTCAGATCTCAGGTTTCCAGTTATTTGTCTGTTGTTACCAAACACTAAAGACTTTAAAAATGCACTGTGGTCATATAGGCAGGAAAAATGACCTCATGCTTGCAACCACAAATCCAAAATGCTCTGGAATCTGTAAGATGAACTGCATTTTAATTAGAAGAGAGAAAGAGCAATGAAGACATTTCTTTGGATATTTTTTCAAACCCTCCCTTGGCTTGCCTTCAGGCCAAAATGTGACAAGTGCCCTAAATCTGATAACAAACACACACTTCTGAAATCATTGTTAGCTTTCCTAAAAAGAAAAAAAAAATCACATTAGTTTCCTGTTACCAGTAAGAGTTCAAGAATGTGTAGCCTTGAAATACAGCACATGGGGACATGGGGAATCATCCCCCATTAAATATTAAAAAGTAAATGTGGAGCTTTCAACCCATTTTCCTCTTTGCTTAGAAGGTTTTTTATTATGCTAGGTCCTCAGAACCTTGCACGAGGTGATATTAAAGAGGCTTATAATTTATCCCTAAAACCTAGTCATCAGTTATGGTCCATGTATTATTTTTAACCACTGGGTCAAACTTCCTAGCTGTTGATGAAGTTTTCCCAACTAGCAGTAGAGAGTGATCACGGATATCAGTGAGTTATTCTATCTTACGATCTGTAAATAGAAACTCTTACTTAACCCTTGACACAGAAACATCTTAATCAAAGAGTGATGTCAGGGAAACAAGAGAACTTTTACATGTTCTTTGCTTATTATAAGGTACACACCTTCCTGAGAACCTAATATGTATTATTTCATTCAATACTCTCAACAGGTCAATGTGATTTTTATTCTATTTTATAGATGAGCACAATGGGACCTGAGAAGTTAATTAACTACAGCTGACAAACAGTATGGGTTAAACTACAGTTGACAAACAGTATGGGTTTAAAGTGAGTCCACTTATATGTGCATTTCTTCAATAAATACAATAAATACAGTGAGGTGGACTCGTTTTTACCCCATGCTGAGGAATATAGTACTATATAGTACTATAAATGCATTTTTTCTTACTTATGATTTTCTTAATAAAATCTTCTTTTCTCTAGCTAGTGTTATTTTAAGAATACAGTATATAATACATATACAAACTATGTGTTAGTCAAGTATTTCTGTTATAGGTAAGGCTTCCAGTCAACAGTAAGGTATTAGTAAAGTTTTGGGACAGTCAAAAGTTATACCTAGTTTTTTGACTGTGAGGGAGATCAGCACCCCAACCCCATATTACTATTCAAGGCCAACTGTATATATAAGTTAGAATTACTTCTTGTTATTATTATTTGTTTATTTTTTATTTTTTTGCTTTAAATATTTTTTGGGGAAAGGACACTACACTTCTACTCAATTAAGAGAAACATTTTTTACAGTCTTGAGGTCTTTTATTTTCTTTACATTTATCATGCCATGAATTCATAGGGAATGGGTTCCAACAGTTCGGGCTCCTGTGTATATATGTGTATATATATATATATATATACACATATGTGTATGTATGTATATGTATATATGTATACATACACATATACGTACACATATACATACACATATACATATATATACTCATATATATGTATATGTTCAAAAGTCTTTTGTTAGATTCAGTAGACATAAAATCACTCCATCAAACTGTTAGGAAATTTATAAGTCCTTTCAAATTCTGTACTTAACATGAACCAGTAACAAATAGCCATGGAATGGCACTATTTTATGATTGACATTTTGAGCAACCATGCTTTAAAGATTAGGCTATTTATTATCTCACCTAGAAATAAATCCAGGGGTGATCAGGGTCAACTACCTAATCATGTTATCAAGGTCTTTCTACCCCTCATCTTGTGATCCTCAGCATTGTCTCTCTTTTTGGTTCAAGATGATAGCCACAGTCCTCACTGCATTCTCATGGAACAATTTCCAAAGCAAGAGGGCAGAAGGAGAGGCAAAAAGAGTTTCCACTTGGGCTACTAACACTTTTATTAGGCCCTGTAAACTGGCCCCAAACAACAGTCTGTTCCTGTCTTTCTCTGGCTATGGATAACATGACATAACTATACCAGTCTCTAGGAAAGGGTCGTAGAGATCCCATGGTTGGCTTAATCAAACTGTGATTTGTCCCCTCAGGCTAGACCTAGAGCCACCCGACCTAAATTAGGACTTTTAAAACCAAGATGGATGCCAGCTCCAGAAATGTGTTTAGGGAAACCTTGCTATTTGTTTACATTCTGGGCCTGCAGTCCTGATTTATTCAACTAACAAACCGTACTCCTTCTGTTCTAGTAGAAGGTTTTCTTTCTACATATGGTTTTGGCTTTATGATCTGTGTCCTGTTAATCATTTGTATGAAGCTTTAAAACTTAGAATGTGCTTTCATGTGTATTATAAACTTTGTATGTCAAAGCTTACATGTTTGAACTAATATTATGTCAGAGGGTAGAATTTCAACCCACTGATGATGTTTGAGATCGTACAGCAAGAAAGGGCAACATGAGAGCTCTAGCCAAGGGCTTCCGGCACTCTTCAGTGAGTTCTCCTTGAGGTATTTGACCATTTTCTCTGTGCTGATCAGTCAGTAGCATGAAAACCACAGTCAGCTAATCTTGGCAAAAGGTCAACACAGATGATTTTGGGGGTGAATAGACAGGTTGTGTCACAGAAATGATCTATTTTTGACCATGCTGAAGGGGATGGTCTTCTGGAGGGTGACCAACTATCTTGATTTACTTGAGACTAAGGGACTTTCCGGGATGTGAGACTTCCAGTTTTAAAGCCAGAACAGCTCCAGTTTCTCATTTTAAAACAGAGGAAGTCCCAGGAAAGCTAGGATAATTTGGTCACCCTACTTCCTGGCCTCTGTCTACTCTCAAAATATGCGTTAGTGCATTTTTTGCCAGACTAACTTCACAGGGCCCTACTTTTCCCAGCGAATCCATACACAATGCATCTAGCTTCATCTTGTGAATGGCATTTCCCCCCCACAATTAAAATATCTAAATTAAGAGAACCACAGATACAGCTGAGATATTCTTTGCGTCTCCCACAGCTTTCATGATTTCCATGGGAATATTTTAGAAATATTTTTTCCTTGATTGTGAAGAGAAGCATGCAGGAAGACCTTGTCAACTTTTATTTCTGCCTGCTTCTTTCATATCTACTACCAAGTCCCACATAGGCACATCGCACCGGGTCTTAGAACCCACTCGCTGAGCGGAATGTATTTGAACATGATTCAGCCTTTCGTTATCTACTCCTTAAACTACTCTCTATTAGAAATTACCTAGGGCCGTTTAAAAAATGAAAACGAATAACAAATTCCTGGGCCCTATGCTATGCCTGTACGCTAAGTCTCTCCTTCTAGTGAGAGTGGGTAGGAAATGGAGTAAGGGTTCGGAGCCCAGGGACCTTTACCTCTCACAAAGTTCCCCAGGCATTCCTGACAAACTGCCAGCTTCAAAAGCAACTGGCTAGGATATGTCATTCAACCTGAGTGACAACTAAAATTGTAATTATGCTGCTAAAAGAGAACCTTACGAGATCGCAAAATTGCTCATTTGTGCCTTTCTTCCTTTCTCTCCCCCTCTTTCCCTTTCTTCCTCCTTTTCTTCCTTTTCTTCAGTGGTAGCAGTTCACATGAATGTTGGGGGCCATTTTAGGAAATGTTTGTGGAATGACTCTTAGAAATCCTTGAAGTAAATTTAAATACACCTTCTAAAAATTCAGGCTATTTGCCATTTCGTGTCTGCAGGGATTTGAAGCTTGAACAAAAGCTTGAAAAAGTTGATCCCCAGGTTTATTCCTAGCAAGGGACATCTCAGGCTGCGTTATTCTTCCACTGTCATCATTCCTCAGGTCTCTTCCTTCTCCTGCCTTCATAGTCCTCGCCACCTGAAAATCCGAGGACAGAGATGTGATTTACATTGCTCATTAGGCCACTGGTCTCTTGGCTGAGCCTGGCAACAGGAATGAAAATTAGTGACAACTCACAGCCTTGCTTTTTCTAATATGACAAAGGCAAGCCCCATAGCTGTAAGAGTTCTCATTAGGGCCTCTTTAACTGCTCAGACTGATTCTATTTTTTAAGCCACCAGAATAGTTAATACAATGTGTGGGACAACACGATTTCCATTGGGGCACAATCAAAAAGGAAGCTACTTTCCGCACTTTCTTTAATCTCTCTCCTTACATCAACCTGAAACAGTGCAGGGGACCCCTGGGATTCCTGCTCATCAGCGCTGCCTCTTACAAAAGGGAGATTTTGCCTAGACAGTTCCAAAGAGTCCTGATTCAAAGGTAAAACAATTAGTACACATTAATCATCACAAGGATGATACGAAACACGTAATCCTCTTAGAACTGGAACAAATAAAACTGTAAGTAGCAATATAAAATAAAGCTAAAAAAAAAAAAAAACAAAACCCACAAATTCAAGGAAGATGAGAGAACACTGCTCTAAAGTCCCACGTCTCACTGCCAAAGAGGGTCCCCACGTATCTGCTATCTTTGGTCTTGATACAAACGTTACCCTGCCTTCCTCAGTTGCCTGTAAAACCCAAAAGCTCTTCAGGCAGGGACCATGTAACCATCGCCTCACGAACCTAGAAGGTTTGTGAACACCTGGGAGATGCAGTTCCACAGTCTGATGTCAGATGGATTTTCTACAGGTGGGAAGTTGCCTGAAAAGCCTGACATCGGTCCACAAAGAACTGCTCTAAGGAGAGAGAAAACTATTCCTTTTTTGTTTTTTGTTTTTTCTTAAATGATCTTTGCTCAAATTTCCAAATGAGGCCAGCCCCTCAGCCAAAGTTTGATTTAGGCAAGTTATGTCTGCCTCCCTCACACACCACTCTATGTGGTTCTTTTTTTCTCTCTCTTTTCTGGGCTTTAGCCTATGAGGTGCGAACTGTCTGGGAAGAAAAGCCACACGCTACCAAAAGTAACTTGCTTTCACACCCTGTAACAGCTAGAAGGCATGTAGGGTGTGTCCACCAACGGGAAAGATACAAAGATACCAAGCACCAACCAGAAAGATATAAAGACACTAAGTACTGCTAATTACACATTTGTACCCTTTGGTATTTTTCTTTGGTCTGTCTCCATCCTTCCATCCTATTTTACTCTCCCAGGTTCCCAGCCATATCCCAGTACCCCTCGTCATAAAGACAGTCATTTCTAATTAGTATCTTTCTTCTTTGAGCCAACAAATCTCGTTTGCTCTGGATCTTCAGAGTATCTGAGCAGTGACTCAGATACTCTGAGTACCAAGGGTACCAAGAAACTCATGAGCTTCTCTCTTGCTCTCTCATAGAACAGATGATGCATTATTATGTGAGACAACTTCTTTCTTACAAAAATTAGGATAAGATGGATCAACAGGAATGAAATGAACAGAGAACCCATCCTATCACTGAAGATGTATGGAACTGGCTATTTTATTTGCACATTAAAAGGGAATTAGAAAGGAGAGGACGATTTTTAAAACAAGGGATTTGTTTTAAACAACGTTGTTAAAAACAAGGGTGGACTTTCATGACAGTGTGGGAACTCCTGGAGACAGATGTATCTTCCCAGAATCCTTATATCCCTGCTTATGAAGTTGGAACTTCTTCCAGATATAATCAGGTTTTTTTTTTCTACTGCGAGGGGAACCCAGTTTACAAATTTACTTCCTCTTATTTATTTCGAAGTTCATGTTGCTAAATAAATGCCCAAGATTTTAAACTCTCTGTCTTTGTTCTCACCTTTTCCTACTTTCTTCCTCTCAGTATATCTCCACTAGCAACAAATAACATGATGCTAGGAGGAAGGCCAAGTAGTCATTGGCCTCGGATGAGACTCACGCTTGCAAACTCCCCAGAGTCCTCCTATCGCAGTGCTGTGTGTCTGTAGGACATACTAGGGAGGCATTTGGTTTACCCACCCATGGCAGAGTTCAGGTCATGTGATTATGAACTTTGTGCCCTTTCCAAAATGGAAAATATTCAGTTTTTGATGAGATTATTAGCTTTCCTCCTGTCCGGGTCCAACAAATGAAAACCAGATTTGCATGTATAAATAAAAATCAAGCGCTGAAATGATTTATTTAGTAAAAGTTACTGTTTTGGAAACTAAATCGATGTATTGTGTCAAGATCCAATCTGCCCTTCACTCCCATGGCAAAGGAGACTTCTCCAGGGTCTACTAGGAAAAAAAAAAAATGTTGGGATCCTATTAATAGTTCACTCCTGCCACGTGAGAATTACAGTGGAATCCAGCTATGAGAATAAAAGCTCAAGATAATGTTTCCGAGAACATCCTGATAGTAGCATGTGCTATTTCTTATTGTATTCAAGATACACACGAATAACTCTCCCCCAGAAGGAAAGGAAACAAAGCAAAAGGCCACATATTTTCCCACTGTGTAAATTTCCTTCCTCAACTAGAAATAGTTAAAATTGGAAGGCAAATCCTATGGTCATTACATGTCAGAATGCTGACATGATGACAACTGCAAAGGCGTGTCGGGCTACACTTGGCGTGCTCTTTTTAAAAAAAGACAATAGGCATTGAAAATTAAGCACTGCATCAAAGCCTTCCAACTCTATTGAGACAAGTCTATGGAAAACTCAAACCAAGATGCAGGGCTGTTCCTGCGTAAATTATGTGGAGGGTTCGATGCATGGGAATTGCATTGTCTAAGATGCTCTGGAGACAACATACAACTCTGATCTGAGTGGCATGTCAGAGCTAATGACTACAGCTAGTAGGGGAACCATCTGCAGCTAATTTTCGTCATCCTTGTGGCATTAAACTAAGGCTTGTAATTTGAATCAACTCTATAAATGCTCAGGGACCTCACTGTAATGCCATTCAATATACAGTGGGCTTGGATAGTGGATAGTGCCAACCTGGAACCTGTATGAGGTCCAAAGACCAGAGGGTAGAATGGACCAGAGGGAAAGGCCAGGCTTTAGACCAATCCCAGCTCTGTTATTTGCCAGACGAATGGCTTTAGGTCAATTATTTAATTTCTTTAATTCCTGTTCAGTTTCTTTATTTGCAAGATGGAAACAGAAATAGCTAGCTTCCAGGAGTAGTGAGAAAATCCAAAACATTGCATTATATGGTGGAGACTTGACAAATGCTACCATTTATTTATGTACTTACTTATTTGCTCACTTATTTACTTACTATAACACCTAATGCATCTCTCTCTCTCTCTCTCTTTCTTTTAGAAGATTTTATTTATTTGACAGAGAGAGCTAACATGAACACAAGTAGGGAGAGACAGAGGAAGAAGCTGATTCCCTGCTGAATAGAGAGGCTGACGCTGGGCTTGATCCCAGGACCTTGAGATCATGACTTAAGCTGAAGGCAGATGCTTAACAGAATGAGTCACCCAGGCACTCCTGTAGAGCCTAATGCATCTCTATACAGCAGTGATTCTTAATCTGTGGTCCAAAGACATATGAAACCTAAACTCACCCACCACCACTGAAATTATATGCATAGTCTCATGGTCTATGATCAAAATAAATGTTAAAGTCACCACTTTCTGATTTGGCTTTACCTATGTGTGGCTCCTACAGCACGGAAAGAAAAAATAAAAACACCTTGTGATTTTTTCCTTGTTCAATATATGCTGTACCAAGTTGTCTTCTAAAGTACAGTTCTGTGTGTGTCTGGATATGTGGGTGTTCACATGGACATTCATGCTTGTGGGTTTGGGGAATGCTAATTTTATAATAAACCACAAGTTTACTGAGAAAAGACAGAACAATTGTGAGACCAAAAAAGTTGATGACAGATGTACACATAGAGAGAAGCCTGGGATTCTGTGGGAAGAACACCAAGGAAGGAAGCAAAGGGGATGTGGAGAACAGAGCTCAGGCCATGAAGAGAGCCCATTGGGGGTCCCTTTTGCCAGATACTTAGCAGACACAGAACCCCAATGGACTTGAGGGAGGGTTGTTACTAGTAATGTATGATTGGGTGCTAGATACAGAAAGGGTATTTGGAGAGTCAGCAGGAAAGAACATATGTTATCCTTAAAAGACATGCCACACCAAGTTCTGGAAGAGAGAAACAAATGCCCAAGCTAGGGACCAATTAAATAAATTAGATAAAATAAGGGATAATTCAATAGGCAAAAGACTCAGAGATTTAGAAAAAGAAGAGAAACTCATAGACCTGTTACTTCTGAGTTCAGCTGACTTTCTTTGATTGAGATGCCAATGGTTACCTTGTCCTAGGACCATGCCATGTTTGGTGCACAGTGATGAGGTGGGGTAAGCATGTCTCAACATGCTGGCTAGGGAATGAAGTCAAGGACTTGAGTTAGAAAATACACATATGTGTGTATTCATATACACATACACATATATGCATACATACTTGTGTAGAGTGTATTACTCAAGTTCTTTTTCTTTTTTTTTTTTTAAAGATTTTATTTATTTATTTGACAGAGAGAAACAACACATGCACAGGGGTGGTAGAGGAAGGAGCAGGCTTCCTGCCGAGCAGGGAGCCTGATGTGGGGCTTGATCTCAGGATGCTGGGATCATGACCTGAGCTGAAGACAGCCCCTTAATGACTGAGCCACCCAGGTGCCCATTACTCAAGTTCTTGACCGGAATTCTTGAGCTTCTCTTCTGCAGGATATAGCTATGTGAGTGCATATGCACATATATAAATATAGCGGCAAACATGCCTTCATGTTTACTGTTTGCTAGGCACTATGCAAAGAATTTTAAAGCTCATCCCCATTTAATCTTTAATACAACTGTATGAGATAGGCATTGTTATTGATTTCCATTTTACAGAGGAAGAAACTGAAGCATACTAAGGTGATTTCCCTGAGATCACACACTTGGTAAATTGTTAAGTTGGAACTTCAGCTGAACAAAGGTGATGTTGGAGACTGCAGTATAAACTGCTGTACTATGTAGATACTCCTAGGGAAAATCAAGTGCTTTTACAAAATGCTAGGGTGATAATTTAAGCAGCAGCAGAAGAGCAGGGGACTCAGGTCTGAGGTTTGAGGCCGACTCTGAGTCTCATGGAACCATTTCAAAACACACCCCAATGTGAAGGTATGACCTCTTAATCTCATACTGTGCTCTGCCATGTTTTATTACTTCTCTGTGTACATAGAACTCTAAACAGAGAGGAGAGGTCAGCTTAGGAAAGGAGCATAAAATATGGAAAGCCCTTTTATTTTTTCTACACTAGTCCCATAGGTCTGAGAAAGTCAAGGACTTGATATTTACCACTCGTTGGCTCTAAACAAAAGGAGATCCACACTCAGAACACAAAACAGAAGGAAATGAAATTCAGTACCTCCCAGCCATCCTCATGATGTGGAAGGTCATACTCGAGCTCATCTTTGATGGCGGCTGGTTACTTCTCACGAGAAGTGACCAGCAGGGAGGAAGGGTCCCTTCTGTTATGAGCTTAGAGAATGTCTTGACCTTTACAGATGTCTTATGAAAGGAAGTCAGTATATTGCATATGACTGAAGATTAAAAATTTGGTGAATTTTCTCAAAGATCACAGAGGCTTCTGAATGCCCAATAATTCATCAAGTACTATACACTGTTCTGCCTCAGTTGCTTGCATTATCTTTTTTTTTTTTTTCCTGGAACCTCTGCAACTGGCTCTTCCCTGCATATTACTTCCACTTCCCACCCCCCTTTACTTATTTATTTATTTATTGACTTACTAATGAGCACTACATTAGAACCACGTTAAGACACAGATTGAACAGCACCTACCTGAGAATAGGCAGCCACATTTCTGCTGCCTAAATACAGCTGCTGAGATTATTTGGGACTTCCTTGGAGAAACAGGGACGTTAGAACACATTGATTTGGATGAACGCTAGTAGCCTTAGGCATGCAAAGCACTGTTCATTTCTTTGCTGAGGTTTTGGATACACTCTGAGGATATCACAGAATTCAGAGAAAATCTGTGACAGATTGGATGCTGGTAGATATGTTTATTTTGTTTATCTATATGTATTTTTTTCCTGGCCAGCATGCATTCCCCACCATTCCTAGTTACAGGAACTTCTGGAAATTACTCATGCCTGTCATTTTCATCACTATATTCTAAACTCATAAAACAATACCTGTCATGTAACTGGTATTCCATGAATACTTGCTGAAGAAATGAATAGATGGCCAAGTGTGAATTTGTGTCGCTAACTAGATGGCCTTATCATATTCCAGCCTTGAGTTCCTAACACAGTGTGTGATTATAGCCAATCCAAACAACTAATGTGAGCCACACCTGTACTTGTTGTGTAGATGGGCTCTGAGATGCCATAAATCATATAGAGGAGCTACCCAAGGTTAAGTGTTCCTTTGGGGATCACACCAGGACAAAGGCATGTTGGGTAGGAAAGGGAGGCAGAATCAGTTACTCCTGTTCTTTAGTGTTGCCTTGGTTGGCAACACTGCCCTTTGGTTCGTCAGGACCTCCTCCCTAGGACCCCCTAAGTTGGTCTTTGCTGTTTAGTAAATGCCTATTTATGTACACACTGCAGTAAATATTTCCATTTTAACAGGAACTTCACCCCCATCAGGCATTAGCCCAAAGGAGAAAGCCTAATAGTGGACTCTTCAGAGAACATAACAAGCCAAAACAGGAGAGTTATTTGGAAGCAAGTGATTATTTTCTGTTCTTACTCAAATTCCATCATTTTGGCATTGTCTTTCTCTACCTCTACAAAAAGGGAGTCATTTCCTCAGTCACTATGGTGATATATTTTTATTTTTAATTGGAGGGACAAAGAGACTCTCAGGAAAGGAACCAGACCAGCCTAATTGAAAGAAGTAAGATTTTTAAAGAATCCCTTTAGATTCTCGCCTACTTCTTACTACCATTTCAAATCAGCATTCTTAGTAACTTTGCTTTAGAAGAGCTCCCCCTCCCCATGTTTTTTTTTTTTTTTTTAATGAGGAAAAGCAGCTCCACTTGTTAAAAAGCCTTTGCAGCTAGCGTATTTGAAAACTATATTTTATTTATTGATATTTCTAAAAAAAAAAAAAAGACATACATTTTTAACAGAATTTTTGTTGAAGTTATATTTATGTGATATCAGCCCTTGGATAAAATGTGACAGTGTATACATAGTATAAATTAATGAAGTTCTGTACATACAGGCTGGAAATTAATGACATATGAATTTCACTGTATGTATGTGTGATGCTTGATGTCCTCTTCCATGACTCTGGAATGAGCTGAGGACAAGAGTCAGCTGCACTGGGGTTTAATTCTCACTCTGTCCCAAACTCTCCTTGAGCCCTTGGGCAAATCAAGTTTTCTGAGCCTCAAGGATATTATTATAATTTATAGAATAAAAGCACTGGATCTGACCATCTGAGTTTGGATTCTGGAGAGGCTCTTACAAGCTACATGATCCTGTGAAACTCATTTAACCTCCCTGATCTCTTCATAAGTAACGGCATCTCCCTCACCAAGTTTACCTATTGAGAGTCATAATCTATGGACTCGTGCCTTAAGGTTGGCTATAAGAGGATATGGTAGGCAAAAACTCCCATTGTGATAACCAGTTTACAAAAATACACTTTTAAAAAACAAAAGCAAGCTATAGGAACAAAGCAATAGGAACTAAATTAACATTGCAGAGGAGGAAGATCCCTAAATAGGACATTCAATGGCTCCTGGTAGTTTTCTTAATTGGAGACATTTGCAAATTCTAGGATTGGCCCAAGAATTGGACTTGAACCAGACTGAGGGATTTTATATAGGAAAGATAAATCAGTAGAGGTTTCAGCAGTCAAGAGCTGGTGTGATAAATCAGAAAATATAAGAGCCCCTAACATAAGAAAAATTTGCTGAGTTCTTGGAGGGTATGGGAAACTGAGTGCCTGGGTGAGAAAGGAAAAGTAAAAACACCCACACTCTTGCAATGCATGTTCAGTGTGGCCAGTTGTCATAGTTTATCTGGGACCAAGGGGCTCCCCGAATGTGGATCTTTAAGTTTTAAAACAAAGAGAGTTCCAGGAAAATCAGAGTGAATTGGTCATCCTTAAGTGTTTAGTTAAAAAAAGGCCTGCTAGAGTGAGGAGGCCTAAATACACAGTCTCCTCCTCAACGCACTTGCCAAATATTTAATTTGCAAAAAGTATGGAACAAGAGGACTGAATCCAAAATATGCAAAGCTTACAATTCCAGAGTTGAGGAAGTTAAGCCTCAATCAAAAGCCTGGGCGGGCCACGCCTGAAGAACCCAAGAGGGAATGAATCTTACTAAAGCTGAAATCCAATCACAATCCAACCGATAGTGGATGCGATTATAGTGATCAGCTCCTCACTGTATCTGTCCAATAGGAAAGGGGAAACTCTTACTGGTAGAAAGCATTATGTGGAGACCTTATGGTTCTTTTATCTCAATGTTCAGAAACAAAATAAAAAGAAATAAAATAAAAATTACTAGACCCCAAAGGAGCAGGAAAATGCGAGCAATAATCAGGAAAAAATAAATAATAAAGACTGAATAGAGACATACCTGCAGAAACCTGAGTATTGGAGTGTATGTGTAAGGAGTTTAAAATGACTATGAAAATAAATAAATAAATAAATAAAATGACTATGATTAGCGTGTTAGGGAAAATTGACAAAATAAATAAAAAGATGGAAAATTTTAGAATTTTAGCCAATAATTATAGTACATAAAAAGGATCAAATGGACATCCTAGAATTGCAAAACATAAGTATTCAAACAGCTGTCTGAGATAGTAGAAGATTTAAGTAGTAAATTCACAATATCCAAGTTAAGGGACAAAGGAAAAAAAAAAGAATAGGATGAACAAGAGGAATATGGGAAGCAATCAAAAGATACAAAACCTCTAGTTAGTTTCTGGTAGAGAGGAAACATTGAGGCAGAAGGAAATGTTTGAATAGATAATAGTCAAGAATATCCAAAACTGATGAAAACTGTTGACCCACAGATTCAAGAAGCTCCATAAACTTTAAGATAAAAGCAATGAACTACATAGTCTTATTTTATTTAAGCAATTAAAAATTAAAAGACAAAACGTCTTAAAGACAACCAGAAGGGGGGGGGGGGACAACAAAAAACGATTACCTTAAAAAAAAAAACCACCAATAAAACAAATAACTTTTTTTTTTTAAAGATTTTATTTATTTATTTGACAGAGAGAGAGATCACAAGTAGGCAGAGAGGCAGGCAGAGAGAGAGAGAGAGGAAGCAGACTCCCTGCCGAGCAAAGAGCCCGATGTGGGACCCGATCCCAGGACCCCGAGATCATGACCTGAGCCGAAGGCAGCGGCTTAACCCACTGAGCCACCCAGGCGCCCCAACAAATAACTAACTTTTAATAATTATTGTTATTGGGGTCAGAAGACAATGGAATCACATCATTACAGTGACGAGAGGGGGGAAATTGCCAATCTATAGCCCTATATGAGAAAGACCTTTTTAGATAAACCAAATATGAGAGAATCCATTGCAAGCAAATAGATAGTCTAAGAAATATTGTAGGAAAATCTTCAGGCTGAAGGTAAATGAACCCTAATGGAAGCAGGAAGAAATATAAAACATCAGATAGGATAGATAGATAAGTGAATGTAAATAATTACGAACTGTTAAAAGCAAAAACAAAACAGTCTTGCAGAGTTTATGACATTACAGAAATAAAAAATAGGTAAACAATAGCACAAAGAGTGGAAGAGCAAAAACAATGTTGTGAAGCTGAACTATTTCTTTTGTTACTTAGGAAGTGGTAAAAGTATTAACATAGACTTTTAAAATCAGGGTTGCATATTGAAATTTCTAGGATAATTGCTAAAAATAAAATACAGGAATATATAACTAGAAGGTTAATAAAGAAGAAAATATTAAATAAAAACACTTGAGGAATCCAAAAGAGGCAGGAAAGCGGGAATAAAGAAATAAAGAATAAATATGGAAAAGAAAAAAACAGAAAGCCAGGAGGTGTCAGTAATCACAATCAAGGTAAATGAATTAAAAACTCTTTACAAAATTGAGTGTTTTGAAAAGCTTTATCTATATGCCATTTATAAGAGATAAAAGTTAAATGTAAAGTTGCAGATGGGTTGCAAGTAAACAGATGGGAAAAGATGCATCATGAAACACTAACAAAGCAAAGTTAATATCACCATATTTATATTAAATAGAATATTTTATTGGAACATAGCAATAAATTATTAGCTCAAATTATTAGGAGAGAAGAAGGTTATAAAAACCTGAAATAAAATGATTTGAAATTCTAGAGAAGGTTTTTAAATTTTTGTATTATTTCTTTCAAGCTACTTTTCAGAATCTACCACAAAAATTTGGTTTTATTTGCTCAGGTATATTTTTCTACTGATTATATATTTGTTGACATGTTACATACCACAATTAAAGCAAGATTCTATCTGCATGTTAAATATTTTCAATTTTGAGTCCCTAAAATATACCAGGAGGGCTATGACATGCCAGCATGCTTGAAATTCAGGTAGCTGTGAAAAATCAGATTTTGGAGGTTTAATCCTTAAATTATCTATGTTACGGACATTGAAACTCAAAAATCTAAGGAGTTTAGATCTCTGCAGGCATCCGCTTATTTTACAAGTGAAAGAAATGTAGCCAAAAAAGGTAAGGGTAAAGTGTAGATACTTGTTCCTGAATCATTGCCCAATATATATTTTTTTAACCTAACTATTATAGAAGACCTTTCTGAGACTCATTTAACAAGTATTTTGGAGCATTTTCTATATGAAAAGCACTGATCTAATCATGAGGTATACAAGGCCCTTGTATACTTGTATACTGATCTAATCATGAGGTATAGCAAGGCCCTGCTATCCACAGGCTTTCACTCTGATAAAGAACATAGACATTACATTTTTAAAAATTATTTTACTAAATATTTAATGAGTAGAGTAGCATATAGTGAGCTTTTAAAAGAGTGGAATTCAACCTAGTGTAATTTTCATGGACGACTTTCCCAATGAAGGGGATTAGAGTTAACAAGGGAAAGAGGAAAGAAAATAATATTCCAGAGGAATAGGAGAAAGTCTGATGACCTGAGATAGGAAGAAGTTTGGTGCCATAAGACCTGATAGAAAGCCACGGTATCTAGAGTCCAGAGAATGTGTTCATGTGATAGGGAAATTCAGGGTGACAGGTATAGTGAGACTGGAGATTAAAGGCATAGAAATCATAGGCCAGATCATGAGGAACCTTATAAAACTTGCTAAGGATTTTGGAGAATATTTAAAGAACAATTAGGTATCACCAAAGAAAGGTAGAAAATTTTTCAGATTTATGGTGTGTGTAGTTTTTTTATACTATGATTTTTTTTAAGCATGTGTATTTTCTTTTTTTTTAAATTTTAATTCAATAGCCATTATATAGTATCATTAGCTTTTGATGTAGAATGATTATTTAGTTAATTAGTTGCATATAACACCCAGTGCAGGTGATAGGCATTAAGGAGGGCACACAATATGATGAATACTCTGATTTTCAAACTTGTCTGTAAGACTCATGAAGACAAAGATGATACTGATAACATTGAATTCTCAAAGTCTAACACAGTGCCTAGCACATAGACATTGAATAAATAGTTGATAAAATGTGGAGGATGGATGGATGGATTGGTGGATGGATGGATGGATGGGTGGATGGATGGACAGATGGGTGGATGGATGGATGGATGGGTTGGTGGGTGGATGATGGATGGGTGGGTGAGTGGATGGATGGTTGGGTGGATAGATGGACAGATGGGTGGATGGATGGACGGATGGGTGGATGGATGGATGGATGGGTGGATGGATGGACAGATGGGTGGATGGATGGA